>NC_133650.1:241640582-241932045 GCF_009905375.1 Apium graveolens | reverse complement strand
AACCTCTTCTCCATCATCAAAGAAGCAGAAAAGAAGAATCAAATCAACACCCTCTAAAGCCTCAATCAAATTCACACAGAAGCCTAAGTCCAAACCTCAAAACTCTAAAGATGATTATGTTCACATCTGTGACATAAAAGAATTTTCAGACATTGAACTCTGTCTGGATGAGCTGGAGGATGTAAGGGGAATAGCTGCCTACAGACAGCTACCAGAAAGACTAGTGTTCAAATACAAAGGAGCCGGGGAAAGAACATGGCCTCTTCACAGAATTCTGAATGAAGGCTACACTACCTTGATTAGAGTCTACTCAGCCATACATAAGGATTCTGGCTTTACCAGAACTGCCAGGACTGAGATTCTCAACAAGATTGCCAACATAAGGAAAACTTGGAGGGAGCCCAATGCTTTTAACCTTACTCATTCCAGAGAGAGGTATTACAATTCACAAATCACCTCATTGGTTGATGGAGTTCAGAGACAACAAAGGAGTCAGAAGATTTTTCAGAATTGAAGATCAGCTAAAGATTGCCAGTAATGAAACTCTCAAGGATATGCAATCTAAGTTAGATATCAATGAAGAAGATGAAGCTGAATTCTACAGACAACTTCAACTTCAAATAGAGGAGAATGACAGGAAGCTAGGAAAGAAAACCAGGGATCAAAGGAAAAGAAAGTAATTTGCTCAAGCTAAAGGAGCACCCTTGGAAACAATGTATTTCTTCAATTTCATCTCAGCATATACACTTTTGCAGCACTTTTGAATTTCTGCTTAGTTACAGTTTATATATTTGTTAAGTGTTTTGTTATCATCAAGCTAAACCCAAATTTATGCCTACAGTTCTAGTAGACATAAATAGGGGGAGATTGTTAGGAATATGTGTATTAGTTTGATGATAAGTTCAGCAAAACACTTAAGTAGAAATCTAGTGTTTGTAGCCTCAACGGATAAGACCAGCTTGGCTATCCGTTGAAGGAGTAGCCTTACTTAGCAATAAGTTTGGTATTGTAGCACATCTCACTCTCTGATTTCAAGCTGTAATTCTTAGATGTTGTTAGGAGATAATCAGTCATGTTGACTACTAATGGATGTACAAGTAGGAGGGCTAATTGTAAATATTTCATGCCTTATAATTTTGTATAAGTGAAGAAGTATCAACTGATATTGAAGACCTTCAACGGATAAGAAACTAAGCTTCAACGGATGTCTCTAACGCTTCAACGGATAAGTGCTTCAACGGATAAAGCTTCAACTGCTAGAGCATCAACGGATAAAGCCATCAACGGATGAAAGCTTCAACGGATGCACTTCTAGAGCATCAACGGATAAAGCCATCAACGGATGAAAGCTTCAACGGATGCTCAGTCTCATAGCAGTTGATAGTGACAGTTAACAAAGCTGACAGAGGCACATGGATTGACAGAGATGTGGTAGCCTATTTCAGGAACAGCAGAAAAAGCAGCCGTTTTTAGTCTGGTTCAAAATGGAAAGTCAACAGATAATTCCATATTACACTGGATAAAAATGGAACAGAAACAAGTGGAGAACTATTGTCTTATTGTACTTTATCTTTGTCTTCACTTATAAACTTGGTGTTATATAAACCAAGTAGTAGCTAGTAATTAGATATGAATTTTCCCTGAGCTGTTTAGAAATATCAAGAGAGAAAATCATCTAGTTTGTACTAGGAAGCAGCTGTGATTTAATTTTGAATCACAGATTTTCTGAAATAACACATCTCTGGTGGAACAACAAATCCACCAGAAAAGTTTTTAAGTTCTTTGTGTTCATTTCATTTGTGTTTAAATATATATCTGTCTGCATCAGCTCCAAGCAATTCACACACATTTGATCACTCAAACACTTAGTCTTACAAATTGCTCAAAACTTGAAAAAGTTTTGAGATTTACATTCAACCCCCCCTTCTGTAAATCTCATTGTTAGTCCACTGGGAATAATATGAATAATGAGAATGGAGAAATAATGAAGAAAAGAAGTGGAATCAAAAGGATGATAAGGAAATTTTATAAAATAGTCCAGAATATATGCAAGTTGCGAACGTTGGTTGTGCCAGAACTGTTAGGAGAATGAGGTGAAACGTCGATAGTTGGAGATAGGAATTCATTCCAAAAATGCGTGTAAACAGGGATGATTAAATAAAGGTATTGATGGCGAACTACTAGAGAAGAACGTTGCTATAAATCTCATATCGGAATTCTTTAAAATTAAAAATGAAGTCCCAGAGGTTCGAGCGAATGATTTGCCAAGGTTACCTCGGGGAATAAGATAAGAATTTCTCGTCGGTTACTCCACAGAGTCAAGCTGGTGTCAAAAGCCCTGTATTGTATAACTCAATAGGGATGAAATAATGAGTGAAAGAAAACTTCAAAAATGTGAAATGAAAGAATAATGAAATAAAGAATATTTTGCGCTGTGTACAAAAGTGGTCATGGAAAAAAAGAAAATAGAGGTATGAAGTTACGCGTCGATTATCAGGAACTGTAAGTTTGAAGGTTAAGTGAATACAGTGTACCAGGAGTATTGGGATAGTGTGATTGTATTTCTTGATAACATCCTCGTTAATTCAAGGACTAAGGAAGACCAAGTTGAACACCTGAAGATATGCTTGCGAAGAGTTGAAAAATAGCAACTGAAGTCTCAGCTTCAAAGATATGAATTATGGTTATAATTGAGCTCGAGTGTGTGGTTAACTACCGAACAGAAAAGGGCCACTTAAGGACAGATTTCTTGAGTAGAAAAGAAAAAGTGAATATCATTAGGATCAATGGAGAATAAGTGAAGGAATTTGAAAAGTTAGGAATTAAAGAATAGAATTTGATCCGTCTTCTGGGTTATGCCGATACTTACTTTGTTGTTGGATATCAAAGGTGGTATTAATACAGATGATTGATGTTGACTTCAGTATGGGACGTTGTGAGCATCAAAGTTCGTATTGATATCTAATTTGATATGACAACAAAATTAGTATTAGTATCAAAAACCGGGTTTTGAATAAAGTTCTAATTCATTCTGTTCCAAATTGATATATTTCCTTTCAGATAGTAACAGATTCTCGCTCAATGAATATATTTGATAGTGATTGAAAAGAAATTGAAGTATACCACAAAGTGGTGAGTTAAATGCAATTGTCGAGATTTTCCTTTATTTTTAGTTTTTGAATAAATGTAGAACATTTCGAAGCATCAGGCGTCATGAGCTCAGGATATCGGGCGCAGACGGATAGAAAATGCAAGAGACCGATTAAGGATTCTCGAATACGATTGGAAACGATCATAGGTCAGGCTAATTGAACAGAAGGAGACATAAAAAGTAGAATAGAACGGCCAGTGAAAATAGAAAGTTCATGAACACGAACTATTAGAATTAGAGAGAAAAGAAGATTAGTGTAAATTAAGTTAGCCCTTTGAGACAATGAAATAGATAGAACGATTGTGAATGAGTTGGTCTTGTTGTCACAGGTATAACGAATCTATAAGACATTCATGTGTGTATGACTACGAAAATTCATTTAGCTTCAAATGTATAAAGTAGAGATTGAGATAGGTGTTGCATGAGCAACTGATAGAGTTGATGACGGTAAAAGGCCGTTGAGTTGTGATTAAGGTAATGAGAACTGAGAAATTATAAGAAAGATACTTGAGAAATATCATGGTCTATTCCTTAGCATGATTCTGAGGACAGAATCCTTTTAAGGAGGGAAGGATGTAACGTCTGGGAAATATTATGTAATTATTTTTATCAAGAAATAATTATTATGTGATTTTTATGTGAATTTTGGTAAATTATTTGATGATGGATAATAATATTTGGGTGATTATTTCTGACAAAAATTGAGATATTTTAATTTCCAATTATCCAGAATTGAATCTAGATAATTTTGGTATTTTTCTGGTAATTTTTGGACTATTATATGATTTTATAAGGATTTATAGAATTAATAATTATTATGTCACGTAATTATAAAATTTAATTTTTAGAATCAGAAATCGTCCCACCTCAATCGTTTTTGCATTTTTACAACCCGAAACTCTTCTGAAAACTCCTTCCTAACCCAATCTGATAATTCTGAACACTTTTCATGTTTTGACTTTTTCGATCCGAGGTACGGTTTGACCTGTACGAGTCCCGGTGTGAAATATTTGATATGCAAATTATTTTATATATCAATAAGAATCCATATTCTCAAAAGACGAGACATTATTATCTCATTTTCGTATAAAGTATTTTATAAGAATCTCTGTTTTGATAACTATCTAATTCTGATATTAAAATCGTATCGTCTTTTAGTTACTTAGCGGCTAAGTAACCTATTTTCGGATCCGATATGTAAATATAATTATCAAATTGTTAAACAGATAAAATATGTGGTGGTTCTGTCAGCTATGTGTTGTTGTATTACTAAATGTTTGTGATTTATTGAATACGGAGATTAATTTTGTAATTAATTATTGAGCTATATGAATTTAATTTATATTAAAATAATTTTGATTAAATATTTATTTATGCTCATAAATGATAAAATTGCTCCTAAAATTATTTTTGTTGTTTTATAATTTTATTTATTATTTTTAGGAATTTATAAAATTAAGAAATCAATATTTTATTTAGTAATTATCTTTAAATGATTTTCTGACTGCATTTAATTGTAAAATCAGTATTAAATTCAGAAATGCTTCAAAAATCATAAAAAAAATATTTTATTAACTTTCAAATATTTCGAGCATTTCAAAAATTATTCCGGCAATTTTCTGGCTTTCATTCACCCACACATTTATTCGTTTAATCGATAAATGCGGGTACGTTACGCATCATTAAAAATATTGTAAAGAATTATGAAAATTTTATTTATTTAATTTTTAATTACTTCGATAAATTTTAATGTTATTTTGGGAAAATTTCGGAGTTATGATACTCGTAATTACTCGTCAGATATTCCAAATTTTGAGTATCGTGTTGTTCGTTAATTCAATAAGTAATAAAACGAAATAAAGAAAAGGGGGGACAGATTATTTATCGGGTTCAACCCGTTCCTTCTTTTCAGCTCGTCTATCCTCTTCAACCCTCAATCAAAATCTCTCAAATCTCTCTGTTACCTCTCTCTCTCTCGATTTTCTCTATCTCTCCTCTCTAATTTCTTCACATCTCTCTTCCTCCTCTCTTTCACCGCTCTTCCCCGTTCTCTTTCCCTCTTTCCCCGCGGTTCCGGTCGCCACCGATTACTCTCCGGTTGGTTCTAATTGTGTACTTCGACTTGCTTCTATTTATTCTATATATATATATATATATTCCTGTGTATGTGTGGATGTTGTGTCATGTGTGTGTACGTGTTGTGTTCTGTGTGTGTTGCGGTGGTGGAGGGGCGGTGTCGCCGCCTGATTCTGCTATTTCCGGCCATGGTTTTTGTCTGTTTCCATTTGTGCGATATGTTGTTTGGCGCGTGGGGCGCGTGTCCAGTGCAGTGTGTTGGCTCGATTGTTTATTTTATTTTAATGATTAAAATTTTAATTTCTGCAGAAATGTAATTGATTAATATTTTTGAAATGAAAAATTTATGTTGCGGGAAATCATTTAAATCGGTGGAATTCGTATGGAAACCCAAATTTAACGGGTACCGACGAATTTTACCGCCGTCGACAATGAGCTTCGGCGAGTCGACGGTGGAGCGTGATGATTTTTATCTGAGTCCTACATTTATAAATTAAATAAAATTAGTTGTAAAATAAATTTTGAAATGAAAATGAATAATAATAATTAATAAAGCAATTTCGTATCGGTGAATGGGATTGATGAATTGATTTGGGAATTGCTTGGTATTGCGTTTGTGTTGTAATTGACATCGAAATGATTCGACGGGTAGGCCGATAAATAAAGGAAACGCTGCCCGATTTTCGGGAAAATTAATTCCGAAAATACGGGAATGTAACCTGTAATTGTCGGAAATGTCGAACGAGGATATAATTGAACTTTATGAAACCTATCTACGTGACGTGACAAGATATTTTGTGAATAATCGATTACCCTATTTTTCAAAACGATAAATATACGAATTTTCCGAAATTAAATACCGAACCGGGTTTCGAAGATGTGAACCATAATTGCTATGTGTATTTCGATAATACATATAAATATGAATTCGGTTATGAAATCATATGGGTAGAATAAGATGGCGATTTGATGTTAAGCTTCATCGGTTAACTGAATTAGGGTATTTCAACCCTGTAGGTTTTAGACGGAAGACCCGAGACGTGACATCGGACTAGGATTGATCTAGTGATTAGACGTCGAGATCAACAAAGTTCAATCGAAGGACATGAAGGACAGGATTGTATCCAGAATAGAATAGTGGTTTGACGATAAAGCCAAACGTTCAAGGCAATTCGAAAGCCAACCGATAATAGTGATTAAAGCTTCTCGAGGCAAGTATTCTTGATTTTTCTTTTAAAATACTGCAAGTATTCCCGAACTTTCTTTTAAATACTGCAAGTATTCCTGATTTTCTGCAATTATTTAATCGTTCCTATTCTAAGTTCAGGATAGTTAACTATTTTATATTTCGCTGCAATTACTCTTATTATGCCAGTTCTTTCCATTATTTTTCCTATAATTCGATTGCTCTCTTGAGCAAATACCCATTCGTTCGGGTTATTTGCGAACCTTAATTTGGGATGTTTTGAAATCAAAATGATTTGATATCAAAATACTCTATGGGCTGGACGGTTACTATTAGGACCAGTGATAAGTTGGATCCTATGGGTCAGGGATGAATCGGACCCTTAGGCCATAGTTGGCTGGGTACCCCATATGTTGGTTGGGTCTATGCAGTTGGATATAAATCCACACTATCTCCTGACTGATCAGCAGGTTATAGTGCATATATTGGTTTCTAGTGTCCAGTCTAATTTATTATTGATCGCCATTAACGGTACTCTTTCTCGAAAGTTTTATGATTCCAAAAACCGGACAAAACCCTGATTTAGGAGATGAATCTGGGAATCACTTGTCATTTTTGGACCGATGATTAAAGGCTGGTAACAGCCAATGTTTACCCGTTGAACTCTCTCAATTAATAGAATCATTTAAAATTGTTTAAAGCTTTTGTCCGGAAATTTTCCTTCGATATTAATATTTGAAACTCAAATTATATTCTTGCTGAGCATTTTTGGCTCACTCTTGCTTTGTAAATTCTTATTTCTGCCAGAAACAAATAAGGATAAAAGTGAATAGCTTTGATAGACAGCAGAAGTTAGAGAAATCTCCGCTGCGAGAGGTTGAAGAAGTTAGTGGAATATGACAAAAGCATTAGGACAAAGTATTCTCATTTGTGTTTTAGTTGTTGAAAGTTGTAGAAGATTAGATTCTTATTTCATACCATAACCTGTAAACGATCCGGATTCACGGGGTTAATTAAATATTTGTTTATTTTTATGTAAAGATCATTTCGTGACACCAAATCTTGACCCCGGATTTGGGTTGTTACATTTTGCTTCATTATTCGTAGTTGGGAAGTCTAGCTTCATAGCATATTCGATCAGGAACCCATCTGGGCTTTGTAAAACTAGCCCAGCTCCGCTTGAATTTGTTTTTGATGCCCCATCAAAATAAAGAACCTAATATTCCTTTTCTTTAACACCCTTTTCTTTGTCTCCTTTATCATCTTATGTGTCTTAAGGTATAGTATCTTCCTGCCCCCCCCCCCGACTTCTTGGTTGGGTATGGTACATTCCACCACGAAGTCAGCCAATGCCTGGGCTTTTATTTCCATTCGTGGCTTGTACTTGATGTCGAATTTTCCCAATTCTAATACCCATTTAATCAGCCTCCCACTAGCTTTAGGACTATGAATAATGTTTCTCAAGGGATGATTTGTTAGCACTTCAATTTTATGAGCCTGAAAGTAAGGACGCAACTTTCTTGAAGCCGTCACCAATGTAATATCCGGGATATATCATGTAATTATTTTTGCTATTATATAATTATTATGTGTGTTCAGTATCTATTCTGTGAGCTAATTGTTAAGTGTTATCTGTACTTGAATATTCAAAAAAAAAATTATTAATTGAGTATTTTAATTCTTATATGTCCAAAATAAAATATAGATAATTGTCATATCTTCCTAATTATTTTTATGTTGGTTTATGGATTTATAAGAATCATATGAAATTTCTAAAATCTTTTTCCGGGTAATTAAAATCTATTTTCTAAAAACGGGAACCAACCGACGTCAACCGTTGTTACGTTTTTGGAACCCGAAACTCTTTCGAGAACTCCTTCCTAACCTAATTGTAATATTCCGAGCATATTCCATGTTTCGACTTTTTCGATCCGGCGTACGGTTTGTCCTGCGCGGGTCCCGGCGCAACATTTTCGATACAATATTCGTTTCGGTAAATCAATAAAACCCGTATTTTCGATAAACGGGAGCTTTTTATTAAACTATCACAATTATCACTTCGTAATACGTGTAACCAGGCGCTGAGACCAAGACCGCAGTACAAATTGTACTAATTTGGATAATTATCCCGAAAACCGATACCGTTTGGATCAGTTTTTACAAATAAACGTACCGTTTTATATCCGGAATGATCCAACGGGATACTAATTTTCCGTAATTATAAATAGCCTTTTACCGTATTTTATTTCGTATCAAAATCATTTACAGACAGATAATTATATAATTTTCAGAGAAAAACCCTAATTTCCTAAAACTGTTCTAATAATCAAACAAGCATTTGGAGGTGTTATTGAATTCGGTTTGGAAAGCTCGAGTAACCAATCTGAAGGTCTTGAAGAGCTCTGCCAGATTCTGTAATCCATACACCTGCAGAAATCAAGGTTATTTTTCTAAAAATTTATTTATTTTCGAATTTATTTTATTAAAAATATGAATTTTTGTTCGGATGATTGTTTGTATGATTTGATGATTGCATGTTGTAGAGCTTGTTTTCCTGA
Organism: Apium graveolens; assembly: GCF_009905375.1. Taxonomy (NCBI): domain Eukaryota; kingdom Viridiplantae; phylum Streptophyta; class Magnoliopsida; order Apiales; family Apiaceae; genus Apium; species Apium graveolens. Next base: position 241,923,074 of record NC_133650.1, on the reverse strand, counting down.
TGATTTTCATATGTCATACGTCTGATTTGGAGTTCAATAACATGTTCAAATTTGAGTTTGATTTTCAAATTTTAAAATTAGGGTTTATAACCCGTATGAATGTTCTTAATTGAAATTTGGGGGTTTCTTATTCTGTGATAGATTGATGTTGTGTTATAGTGGGTTGTGTTCCTTATGAAATTTGCAATCGATTGATATATAGCTCGTTAACAGAGGATGCTTGAATCGAAGGGAGTTGTGTTTTAAAGATTTACGATGTTCGCCGGAAACCGGCGATATTCTTGGCCAATTTCCGGCCAGAACAGGGATGATTAGAATGTTTTGATTGCATGAACAAGTTCCTGGTGTTGTGTAGTGTTGACCTGGAGGTGTTGGTGGGGTGAGGACGCCGGGATCGTCTTCTCCGGCCACCCCCGATTTTCCGGCGACTGGAACTGCAAAATTGCAGTTTAGTCCCTGTAGTTTTGAAGATGGTGAAGTTTAGTCCCTGTAGTTTGCAAAGTTTTCAAAAATAGGATTCCTGTTTATAAAATGTTTAAAAATCATATTTCCTATTTATTTTAATTATAAAAATTCATTTTTAATTTCTGAAAATTCTAAAACAATTAGTATTTTAATTCCGAAAATTATTTTTAATTCAAAAATAAATCTGAATTAATTAGTTAATTAATTTCAGTTAATTTTTAATTGATTAATTGGTCAATTAATTCGAAAATTAATTGATTAATTGATTTAATTAATTATTAATTGATATTAATTAATTATTTAATTAGATTTAATTATTTAAAAATGATTTAAAAATTCCGAAAAATAGTTTCGAGGTTTAAAATATTATTCTAAATTATTATCAAGGCTCGATAATTATTCTAAAATTATTTCGGAGCAAGAATTGGCCAACCGAACCCTGTTATTTTAACCCGAAATTGATCCAATGACCCGTTTTAATTCCGAAAAATATTTTAAAAATCATTTTAAATACCCGAAAGCCTATTTATAACCCGAGACTTCTTCATAAATGATTTGTCATTGATTATGTGATGTATTATGTGTTATATGTGACTTGTTGATTGACTATCGGTCTATACATTCAGTGTTTACTTGATTATTGCATAACTTTCAATCCGTTAATCGGATTTGGGTAAAACGAAGGGTAGATAGAAGTATATGTTGAATAGAATCCTATGAGTTGATGATTGATAGATGCTTATAATATGTGAGCAGAAGAGGCAAGACGTAGGAAAGGGAAACAGGTAGTTGAGGAGTAAGACGATTGTGATTGGAAGCGAGTGTTGTGTAGTAAGCTAACACCAGGCAAGTGTTCTGAACTTTCTCAAGATATTGTAGTACTTGATAGTCTTGTTGATATTGCAAGTGCTTTGAAGCACTGAAACCCAACCCTGATTCCAGTTATTGTTCTTGAGCCATAAACCTTATTCTTTCTAGACCATTGATTGTTGTATACCTAAACACAAATCTCAAGTATACGATATTACTCCACAAATACATGTAAACAAAATCCCAAACACTGAACTGAATTACTTGTACATTCAATCATTGTATCCTATGCTTTGAAAGTCCAAATCTTTGAAACCCTGAAATGTTGATTCCTTTGTTATCCAATTCTTTCATTACCCAGCATCCAAGCTTTTAAATTGCCTTATTGATCCTTACAAGGATTGAAACCCTTTCATTGTTAAACATTTATTATTGTTAATGATTTTGGTTATTGTTTATTATTGCATATTCTGTTATTATGTTAGAATTGGATTGTTTTTATAAAATTGTGGACCAGATTCGTGGTCAGACCATATAATGGTCAAGTTAGGCCAATGTGTGCCTTGGATCCAGTAGTTAGAGCAATGTTGTGTGCTTTGCTCGGGGTTAGTGCGTGACTGATCAGCAGCCTAACCTTGGTTTTTAAATTAAAAGTATAATATCCAATTCTAAATCATAATCCATTGTTCACTTGATATCATAACCATATTCACTTGATGATCATTATTCTTAGTTTTATCATTTTGACTTGCTGAGCTAGTTAGCTCATTTGTTCGATGTTGTTTATACTCTTTCCAGTTAAAAAGGAACCAGTTGGTAGCAAGGATCCCCAGTCCAGTGCGAGAGCTAGGGATTAAGGCTGTTAAAGCTAAACTAGTAGGCTTCTTTTGGAATAATGTAAATTTGTAAAAGTTTGTAATATGTTTAATATTCAGTTTGAGTTTGGAATAGTTGGGATTTGAACGGTTTGTAATATATTAGTGTGTTTGGCTTGTGTGCATACTTTAACCTGTTGCGATCCGTGGTAGTTGGTAAGTAGGGTCACGGTATATATATATATTATTATCTTTATTATTGTTATAAGCAGGTTGTAAACAGTGCGTGTGTGGACCCCAAACTTCTGACCCGGGTTTGGAGGGCGTCACAGGTTTGGTATCAGAGCTACAGGTTATAAGTCACTGACACAAGCCTAGGTTGACGGGAATGGGTAAAGGGATAGGATTAGAAGTAAGGTATAGGATGATATAACGTCGAGAGGTTGAGTGTTATGGTATAACCGGTATTAGTATAGTTTGCGTCGTGGTACGAGATTCTTATATTACGATATGATTTCAGATAGCAGAGATGGCCGACTCTTTTATTCCCGTATCAGCTGATCACTCAGAGCCTTCAGTTGGAGCACCAGCATCGGATCCACGTCCTGTTATTCCACCAGCATTGGCTATTCTACCTCCACCGGTGTTGCAGCCCATACCATTGCAGGCTATTCCACCTCCAGGCATGAGGCCAGCTGTTAGAGGACCCCCACCTGCTGATGCAGGCTTTACTAGTCATTCAGTCACAGGAGTACCTTTCCAGTTCTCTTCCTATCCTGTCCCATATCATCAGTTTGAGGCTTGCCATATGGAGCAGCGATTCCTATAGGGTCAGATCCAGGAGTTATTGCATATCATGCGTACCAGAGAGATGGGGAGTGGTGAGAGGCGACTTAGGGAGAGGCTCCAGGCATTTCGTAGAGCAGCTGCTGTGAGGATTGCTGAGGCTACACATGAGGACATCACCCCTGATTTCCTAGTGGAGTGGGCTAAGTGGGTTCTAGAGGAACTTGAGGAGATAGGAGGTCCAGATTTGCCATGAGCCAGAGATTCTGAGATGGAGATGCTGAGCAGTGTTGTTATGGTTATGTAGTATGTACAGTAGTGTGTAGTGTGTATCAGTAGACTTTTGAGTTATATTTATAGACTAGCGAGGCTGACTAGTGAGTAGGTTGTTGTACCCTTTTTGCTTTTACTTTCGAAGCGTCTTTACGCTTGTACTACCTAAAACTTTTGATCTATATATATCAGTACATTTTTCCTTTCCAGTACTGTCATTTACTTTATCACACCTGTTTTACTTTACCTTATTTATTGCACCAGTATACCCTGTGATACCATGTACCCTGTTTTCCATAACTATTTATATTCTGTAAAGAAGCATGCAATTTACTTAGTTACAACTGTTTTCAAAAAGAGATATTCCTGTTTTACAAAACCTTTCTTTTATACAAAGATTTGATTCAAAAGCTAAATAAATTGATTGATTCTTTACAGAAAATGCCTCCCAGAAGAAATACCCGCACCAACACCCAGAATGAAGAAACCAACAACAACAACAATAACAACCAAGATGATACAAACCAGAATGTGAACCCAGGACCCATGGACCCAGCAATAGCCCAGATTCTTCAAATCTTGGCCCAACAAATAGTTCACCTGGCACAACAATAACAGAGGCAGACCAATCCCCAGGTAACTTTCAAAACTTTTCAGGCAGTAAACCCACCAGAATTCAAGGGTTCCTTAGAGCCAATTGAAGCAAATGTGTGGTTAAAGGAAATAGAGAAGGCATTTGCCTTGGTAAAAGTGAAAGAGGAGCAGAAGGTTGAATTTGCAAGTTACTATCTGAAGAATGAGGCCACCTATTGGTGGGAGATGGTGAAGATATTGGAAAGCACAGATGTTATTACTTGGGAAAGGTTTAAGGAATTGTTTTTAGAAAAGTATTCTCCTCAGTTTGTTCAGGATTAAATGGAGCTGAAGTTTTTAGAATTAAAGCAAGGGAACATGTCGGTAACAGATTATGAGGGGAAGTTTGAGGAATTGTCAAGGTATGTGCCGTCGTATGTTGATACTGATAGAAAGAAAGGTAAGAGATTCTAGCAAGGCTTGAAGCCATGGATCAGAGGGAAGGTAGCTATTTTTGAATTGGATACCTATGCCGGGGTTGTACAGAAAGCTATGATCGCAGAGACAGAGAGTGAGATGTTCCAGAAAGAAAAGGAAAGCAAGAAAAGGAAAGTTGAGGGAAGTGAGGGTCAGTCACAAACAGGGAAGTTTCCAAATTTTAAGAAGGGCAAGTTTCAGCCAGGGAGAAATTTCAATTTCAGGAGACAAAATACAGGAGACGGAGGCCAGGGCAATCGTCCAGCTAATGTGAATCAGCCGAATCAATTGAGATTAACTTTTCCAAATTGTCAAGTATGTGGAAAGAAGCATGGAGGAGTTTGTAATAAGTTGAATGTGGTATGTTTTAAATGCAACCAGAAAGGGCACTACTCGAGGGAGTGCCGAAATCAGTCAGCAAGAGAGCCAGCAAAAAAGGATCAGCCTATCCGGAATCCAGCAGTGAAGGTTCCAGCCATTGGATTTACATGCTTTAAATGTGGGAAGCCAGGACATATGGCCAGGGATTGCAAGACACCAGCCCCAGTCAGTAATGCATTGAGGATTATGGGATCTACCCCAACAGTGAATGAGACTCCAAGGGCTAGAGTTTTTGACATGTCGGTGAAGGATGCGATCCAGGATACGGATGTCGTGGCAGGTACGCTTAATGTGAATTCTTTATGTGCCAAAGTGTTAATAGATTCGGGAGCAACTCGATCGTTTGTTTCACAAGATTTTATTAGTAAGTTAAATTGTCCAGTTGAGTGTTTAAATGAAATAATGACTGTGGAATTAGCAAACCAAGAACGTGTAATTGTTAACCAAGTTTGTGGGAATTGTGAGATTGAGATTTCTGGTAGTAAGTTTTGTGTAGATTTGATACCGTTTAAGTTAGGAGAATTTGACGTTATATTAGGGATGGATTGGTTATCTAAGCATGATGCTCAGATAGATTGTCGAAATAAGAAAGTAATGGTGAAAACGCCAGACGAAAGAATAGTAACGTTCAAGGGACAGAAGCAGGTAAAGAAGTTCTTAATGATGATTCAAGCCAAGAAGTTATTAAGACAAGGATGTGAGCATTTCATAGCATATGTGATCGACAGAAGTCAGGAGCCAGCAAAACTTGAAGATATTCCAGTTGTGAAAGAATTTCCAGACGTGTTTCCCGACGAGTTACCAGGACTTCCTCCAGATAGAGAAATTGAATTTGCGATCGACTTAGCACCTGGAACCGAACCAGTATCCAAAGCCCCATACAGAATGGCACCTGTTGAGATGAAAGAGCTAGCAAAGCAATTGCAGGAATTGTTAGAGAAAGGAGTAATCAGACCCAGCGTATCCCCGTGGGGTGCACCGGTATTATTTGTCAAGAAGAAAGATGGAAGCATGAGACTGTGCATCGACTATAGGGAGCTCAACAAGTTGACAATCAAGAATAAGTATCCGTTACCCAGAATTGATGATTTGTTTGACCAATTGAACGGAGCCAAGTATTTCTCCAAGATCGATTTAAGATCGGGATATCATCAACTGAAGATCAAACCAGAAGATATACTAAAGACAGCTTTCAGAAAAAGGTATGGACATTACGAGTTTTTAGTGATGTCTTTTGGATTGACCAATGCCCCGGCAGCGTTTATGGACCTGATGAACAGAATTTTCAAGGAATATTTGGACAAGTTCGTTATAGTATTTATAGACGATATTTTGATCTATTCAAAGACGGAGGAGGATCATGCGGAACATTTAAGGACAGCTTTGGAGATTTTAAGGAAAAAGAAGTTATATGCTAAATTGTCGAAGTGTGAGTTTTGGCTACCGGAAGTTCAGTTCTTAGGACACATAGTCAGTAATGAAGGGATCAAAGTGCAACCCGGCAAAGATCGAGGCAATTACGAATTGGGAAAGACCGAGAACACCCACTAAGGTAAGAAGTTTCTTGGGATTGGCAGGATATTATCGACGATTCGTTCAGAATTTCTCAAGAATTGCAACACCATTGACAAAGCTTACACGAAAAAATGAAAAGTTTATATGGAATGACAAGTGCGAAGAAAGTTTTCAGGAATTGAAGCGGAGATTAATCACAGCACCTGTTTTGTCACTTCCAGACGATCAAGGGAATTTTGTAATTTATAGCGATACTTCTTACAAAGGATTAGGATGTGTTCTTATGCAGCATGACAAGGTGATTGTGTATGCGTCAAGGCAATTGAAACCACACGAACAGAAGTACCCTACTCATGATTTGGAGTTAGCAGCTATAGTTTTTGCTTTGAAGATTTGGAGACATTATTTGTATGGAGAAAAGTGTGAGATTTTCACGGATCACAAAAGTTTGAAATATATATTTACCCAGAAGGAACTTAATATGAGACAAAGGAGATGGTTAGAATTGATCAAGGATTATGATTGCTCGATTAATTATCATCTCGGTAAGGCGAACATTGTAGCAGATGCGTTAATTCGGAAGGAAAGGTTAAATGTGTTATCCGTACCTGAAGAGATATATAAAGAATTTCAAAAATTGGAATTGGAGATTAGAATTTGCAAGCCTGAGGAAGCAAAAGTGTACGGTATGATTTTCCAACCGGAGTTATTGGAGAAAATAAAGAAATGCCAGAAAAAAGGTACTAGATCAAGATATAAATAGTTTGGTAGGTGAGGAATTATGCACGCAACAAGATGATCAAGGTATTCTTAGGTTTTCTTCAAGAATTTGGATTCCACCAGTGACGGAGCTGAAAAATGAAATTTTACAAGAGGCACATAGTTCAAGATATTCCATCCATCCAGGGAGTACCAAAATGTACAGAGATTTAAAGAAGAATTATTGGTGGCCAGATATGAAGAGGGAAATTGTGGAATGGGTTAGCAAATGCTATACCTGTCAGAGAGTTAAAGCAGAGCATCAGAGACCAAGCGGATTGCTACAGCCATTGGAGATTCCAGAGTGGAAGTGGGAACATATTACCATGGATTTCATAGTTGGATTACCAAGGACAAGGGCTAATCATGATGCCATTTGGGTTATAGTAGATAGACTTACCAAGTCAGCTCATTTTCTGCCTATAAATGAACGATTTTCACTCGACAAGTTAGTTCATATGTACTTGAAAGAGATCGTAGTTCGTCATGGAGTTCCAGTGTCTATTGTATCTGATCGAGATCCAAGATTTAATTCAAGATTTTGGAAGAGTTTTCAAGAATCTTTGGGAACAAGATTGAATATGAGTACGGCCTATCACCCCCAAACGGATGGCCAAAGTGAAAGAACGATCCAGACAATCGAGGACATGCTACGTGTTTGTGCTATTAATTTCAAAGGAAGTTGGGACGAGCATTTACCCCTGGTAGAGTTTTCCTATAACAACAGTTATCACGCCAGCATTGGGATGCCACCTTATGAAGCCCTTTATGGACACAAATGTAGATCTCCAGTATATTGGGACGAAGTAGGAGAACGCAAAATACTCGGACCCGAATTGGTGCAGCAGACAAAGGAAGTTGTTGAAATTATCCAGAAAAGATTAATAGCCGCACAAGATCATCAAAGGAAATATGCAGACCAGTCAAGAAAAGACATGGAATTTGAAGAAGGAAGCTTGGTATTATTGAAAGTATCACCGTGGAAAGGACTAACGAGGTTTGGAAGAAAGGGAAGCTAAACCCAAGATATGTCGGACCTTTTGCAATCCTAAAGCGTATTGACAAAGTAGCTTACGAGTTGGCGTTACCTCCGCACATGAAGCACATTCACAATGTTTTTCACATATCAATGCTTAAGAAATATAATCCAGACTCCAGGCATGTAATAGAATATGAGCCAATAGAACTTCAAGAAGATTTATCATATGTAGAGAGTCCGATAGAGATTCTAGAGGAAAGAGAGAAAGTATTGAGAAATAAAGTGGTAAAGTTAGTAAGAGTATTATGGAGAAACCCAAAGGTTGAAGAGTCAACTTGGGAGTTAGAAAGTGATATGGGAGAAAAGTACCCTCATTTGTTTTCTTAGAGATTCAGAGGACAGAATCCTTTTAAGGGGGGAAGGATGTAATATCCGGGATATATCGTGTAATTATTTTTGCTATTATATAATTATTATGTGTGTTTAGTATCTATTCTGTGAGCTAATTGTTAAGTGTTATCTGTACTTGAATATTCAAAAAAAAAATATTAATTGAGTATTTTAATTCTTATATGTCCAAAATAAAATATAGATAATTGTCATATCTTCCTAATTATTTTTATGTTGGTTTATGGATTTATAAGAATCATATGAAATTTCTAAAATCTTTTTCCGGGTAATTAAAATCTATTTTCTAAAAACGGGAACCAACCGACGTCAACCGTTGTTACGTTTTTGGAACCCGAAACTCTTTCGAGAACTCCTTCCTAACCTAATTGTAATATTCCGAGCATATTCCATGTTTCGACTTTTTCGATCCGGCGTACGGTTTGTCCTGCGCGGGTCCCGGCGCAACATTTTTGATACAATATTCGTTTCGGTAAATCAATAAAACCCGTATTTTCGATAAACGGGAGCTTTTTATTAAACTATCATAATTATCACTTCGTAATACGTGTAACCAGGCGCTGAGACCAAGACCGCAGTACAAATTGTACTGATTTGGATAATTATCCCGAAAACCGATACCGTTTGGATCAGTTTTTACAAATAAACGTACCGTTTTATATCCGGAATGATCCAACGGGATACTAATTTTCCGTAATTATAAATAGCCTTTTACCGTATTTTATTTCGTATCAAAATCATTTGCAGACAGATAATTATATAATTTTCAGAGAAAAACCCTAATTTCCTAAAACTGTTCTAAGAATCAAACAAGCATTTGGAGGTGTTATTGAATTCGGTTTGGAAAGCTCGAGTAACCAATCTGAAGGTCTTGAAGAGCTCTACCAGATTCTGTAATCCATACACCTGCAGAAATCAAGGTTATTTTTCTAAAAATTTATTTATTTTCGAATTTATTTTATTAAAAATATGAATTTTTGTTCGGATGATTGTTTGTATGATTTGATGATTGCATGTTGTAGAGCTTGTTTTCCTGATGATTTTCATATGTCATGCGTCTGATTTGGAGTTCAATAACATGTTCAAATTTGAGTTTGATTTTTGAATTTTAAAATTAGGGTTTATAACCCGTATGAATGTTCTTAATTGAAATTTGGGGGTTTCTTATGAATACTTTAAATCCAATCCAGGGGAAGGAATCACTGAAGTGTTTGAGAGGTACAATGCATTGATCAACAACCTGAACATTAATGGTAAATACTGTTCCATCAGGGAGGTCAACAAAAAGTTCCTTTTAACACTACCAACTCATCTCGAACATAGAATCACTGCCATAAGAGAAGCAAGAGATCTGAGTGAGATTTCTTTGGAAAGGCTCTATGGTGTGTTAAAGACTTATGAGTTGGAGCAGATTCAGCAGAAGGAAGTTTACGGGAAAGGAAGAGTGGTCAGCACATCTACTGCTCTAGTAGCTGATGAACAACAACAACAACCACAATATCAACAACAATCTTAACAGTCAGAAAGAATGGTACAGTCTTCCAAGGTTGAAGATAATGTGATAGTAGCAGAATTTGATCCTCCTACTACAAATCAATCAGGAGATGATTATTATTCCTTGGAAGAACTGGAGCAATTGGAGGATGAGTCAATGGCCCTGATTGTCAAGAGATTCTCAAATGTCAGATTCAAAAGGAATCCCAAGTTCAAGTACAAGTCCAACTACAACAGATTCCAAAAAGGTGGATCTTCATCCTCTAACACCAGCAGTGGTGGGTATAAAACAGGGATGGTTGATCGAAGCACCATTCGATGCTTCAACTGCAATGAGCTGGGACACTTTGCCACAGAATGCAGGAAGCCTAAACAAGCAAGGAAGAACTCTTACGATTCTAATCAAAAGAGTAAATCTGAAAGGGCTTACCTGGCAAAGGGAAGAAGCTAGGATGATACTGACAGTGAAGATGAAGAAGTTGGGAATCTTGCTCTCATGTCTAGTGATGCAAACACCTCATCATCAAGAAAAGAGGTAAAATTTATATATGCTGAATTAGTTTATCATCTAGGAGGTTCCTTAGATTGTGCTCGTCATGATAATGAATTGTTAAATCAACAAATCAAAGACCTTGAGAAAGAGGTCAATGAATTAAGACTTGTGCACATTAATCAAGATAAATTAAAAGAACAAGTATCTTTTCTAGAGAATAGAGTTGACTGTTATAGACAACTTGAAACTATTCTCAAAGACAAGATCACCGGTCTTGAGGCTAAGGTTAAAGCTTACTTTAATTCTTGTTCGAAGTCCAAAGAGTTTTACAATAAGCAAGCTGTTAATCAAACATCTAGTATAGGTTATGATTACAATGCTGCTATTGGAAAATTAGGCATAAACTCCCCTCCTCATGTCTGTGCTAAAGGCAGGGAAGTACCACATGTGCTTAAGGGTGTTGATGAACCCCTCTATAAAGAATCAATTGTTGAACCATTTGATGAGACCTCTTTTATTATTCAAGAAGAAATCCGTGCTGAAGATAATGCTAATGAGAAAGCTGTCTCCAAGTCAAGTGTGTCAAAAGTTCCAGTCAAGGTTGTGAAAGCAACTGAGACTAACTCAGACACACATGAGTTGGATAACACAAATGCCATGTCTACCATGCATAAGTTGCCTATTGTTAATCCTTCTCATAAAGCATGTGGTGTTCCTAATTGTATGTCTTGTGCTTTTAATCTGATGTTTGCTTATTTTAATGGTAAGCATGTTTCTAATGATAAGACTACTCCTCGTCAGCATGTGAATAATAGAAAGAATGATAGGTCTAAGACTGCTAGTACTCCTAAAGCTAGAAAGGAGACATTTGTGCCTAAGCCTAAACAGAAATTTGTCAAGGCTGTTCACAAGGTCAAATGTTCAGTCATTGAGAACGTTGAGAATATTAAAATTAAGAATGTTGTTTTGCCTGATAAAGGCCAATTTTATAAGTATGCCGGACCCAGCCAAGCTTGGGTTCCGAAGAAGGTCTAATCCATTTGTATTGCAGGGCATTAAATAGGTACAACCGGTAGTGTGGATTCTTGACAGCGGATCATCAAGACATATGACCGGAGATAGAGCCCTGCTATCAAATGTGGTTGAGAAAGCTGGCCCAGTGGTTACCTTTGGAGATAACAGCAAAGGTTTAACGGAGGGATATGGCTGTTTGCTAGCTGGAAATGTTATCATTGAAAATGTGTATGTTGTGCAAGGACTTGAACACAATCTGCTTAGCATTAGTCAGTTCTGTGACAACGGCTACAATGTTTTATTCGACAAGCTGAAGTGTCAGATTCTGTACAAGAAAAGTGAAAAACCCTCCTTAATGGGAATCCGGAAAGGAAATCTGTTCGTAGCTGACATGAACTCTGGAAGCAATCCTAAAGTCAATTGTTTCTATGCAAAGGCATCGTCAGATGAGAGTTGGCTATGGCACAAGAGACTTTCTCATCTCAATTTTAAAACAATGAATTCTCTTGTAAAAAGAGAATTGGTAAGAGGTCTGCCTCAGCTGGAATTCTCTCCAGAAGGACTATGTGAGGCTTGCCAGAAAGGAAATTCAAAGAAAGCAAGTCACAGAGGCACTAACACATCTTCCATAACCGGTGTTCTGCAATTATTGCACATGGATTTATTTGGACCAGTTAATGTCCTTTCGATGTCAAAGAAGTGTTACTGTCTTGTGATAGTTGATGACTATTCCAAGTATACGTGGGTTTTATTTCTTCACTCTAAGGATGAAATACCACAAGTTGTGATTGATCATATCAAGATGATTGAGTTAGATTCTAACGTCCCTGTTAGAGCAATAAGGTCAGATAATGGGACAGAATTCAAGAATGCACTTCTCAATGAATTCTGTACAGACAAAGGGATTACCAGACAATTTTCAGCTCCTAGAACCCCTCAGCAAAATGGAGTGGTAGAAAGGAAGAATCGTACATTGATTGAAGCTGCAAGAATGATGTTAAGTGAATCAGGTCTTCCAATGTACTTTTGGGCTGAAGCTGTCAATACTGCATGTTATACTCAGAATCGAACTCTAATCAACAAAGACTTCATGAAAACTCCTTATGAGATTTTGAATGAACAGAAACCTTCTATCAAATACTTTCATGTATTTGGTGCCAGATGCTTCGTGCTCAAGGATGGAGATGATCGTCGTGGTAAGTTCGAGGCAAAGGCATATGAGGGTATTTTTTGTTCCAACAGAAGAACAAATAGCAGATATTTTCACTAAACCACTTGATGAATCCACATTTACCAGATTAGTTGGTAAATTGGGCATGTTGAATAGTTTTAGTGATTAATTTAGTTAATATCTGAGATCTGTTCTTGAATGAATTTACAAATGAATTTTTCATAAATGAAAAATTCATTTGCAAATTTATTTTATCATTTTATCATATTTCTTGCTTATTTCTATGGAATTTTTATTATCTTATCTTATTTATTTACTCAAATTGTAAATTTTAATGTCTCAGAATATTTTATTTTCTCTCTAAAAATATTTTTCTATGAATTTAATTTGTTAAAATTCAAAAGAAATCTATTTTTGGACTGAAAATATTATTATCTCTGAAATATTTTAATTATTTTAATTTTGTAAATATTTTATGAATTGTTACTAAGTTATATAAGTCTTTATTTCAGTACATATTTATATATATGTGTGTTTCTGTGTTTAAAGCTGATATGACAATCGGCAAGACAATTGAAATTATCTTACTGAAAGTCATTTCAGTTTAAATTTTGTTTATTATGTTAATCAGTATAGTTTTATACTGGCAAGACAATCGGTATGACTATCAATTGTTTTGCCAGTTATAAACCTTATATATAATTATTTTCCTTTTATTTTATACTGGTATGACAATCGGTATGACTATCAGATTGTCATACCAGTTATATATATTTAGTATTTATTATTTTTATTACTCATATTTCTTCTTTTTTCTAATTTGTTTTTGCCTTGTAAGACTATCGGTATGACAATCTGTGAGACAATCCCGGATTGTCATACCAGTTATACTACTTAACCTGTTTTTGTGTGTGTTTTAAGTTTCATCAGTTCATTTTCTTTGTTTTTCAAAAATTTCAACAGTTTTTTCCTTCTTTCTCTCTCTCTCTTCGATTCAACCACAGTCACCATTGTTTCTTGCTCGAGTTTTTACTCAGCATACAAAAATCATCACTCCAGTGATATATACATACAAGTATATACATACAGAATTGCTGTTGGATTTTTGTTAAAAGAAATCAATCAAATCAAAATCAGTTTCTGTTTTTTTTGATTTTGGGTATTTTTTTTATTTTATTTTATTTTTAATTTCTGATTTGTGTCTTTTGGTTTTTTAAAACTGTGTTTGTGAGTTAGGAATTTTAACGAGATACATTCCTGTCTAAATTTTTCGATTATAATTAATTTAATTCGAATTATTAAATTAATTTAATTAATTCGAATTTTCTTAATATTATTCTTAAAATTCTGAAAGTGTGTGTCTTATTATTATTTTAAAATGGCTCTCAATTTCCAAATTGTCGCGCATAATCAGGTTGGTTATTTTAATCCGGAAAAATTTGATGTGGAAAAATTTAAGCCTTGGATTAGATTTATAAATGACCATTCGATTGTTAGCTCTGCTATTAAATCAAATGTGATTTTAAATATCGATCTGCTTAGACTGATTTGCACAACCTCTACTGTGGCCGATGATTCAAAATCTTTTTCATTCACCGTGGCAAACACACAGTATGTGGTTGATGAAACAGTAGTCAATTAGGCGTTAAATTTTCCATTGGACAATTTCTGTAATTTACCCTCTGAAAATGATATCACAAACTTTTTCCATGCTATTCACTATCAGGGGTGATCAATTTAACCAAACTTTCAAAATCCAATTTGGTGTCTGAATGGGATATTTTCTTCGATACACTTTCTAAAGTGTTTGCCAACTACACTAAATCCAACTTTCACAACATCACTTCCACTCTGCAGTATATTGGTCTTGCGGTTGTTTTCAATCAAAGGATCAATTTTGGCAAACTAATTTTTCCCATTCTCTTGAGACGTCTCACTACTGCTTTACGTGATCATTCTACAAATCGTAGGGTATCATGTTACTATGCTCGTTTTCTCATGCTTATAGCAGATCATCTTCTCATACCTGAACACAAAGCCCTTTTTGCTAACTCTGCAGTAACCGAACCCCCTCCAGTAAGCAAAAAGATTTACACCCGCCAAGACACAACCTTTAAATTCATGCAAGTTCCAGTACTTGTATCTGCTTTTATGGCCACTTATATTTCTTTACCTATTTTCAATCTTCCCGGTCATGAACAGCATCCTCAACCTCCAGTAGTTCAAGCCACCCAGGCTCCTCCAACATCAGATGCTCTTCCATTACAGGTAGTAATTCCTCACTCTCACTCCATTCCTACTTCTGTTGAAAGACCCCCAGTGGTTGATAGGGCTGACCATGAAGTTGTAGAACCACAGCTTCAATCCCAGGTCATAGAGCCAAACACAGAGTCACATACTATCTCAACCTCTCCCCCACTGTCTAAAATGTTACCCAGAAGATTAATAGGAAGTAGTGCATTGTTAAATGTTAGTGAACCCTCAGCTCTGCCTCCTCCAAAGAAAAGAATAACTTATACTGAGGCATCTGAAAGCCCATTTTTGTCCTCCCAACAGGACATGGACTTTGAAATGGCCAATGAACAGTTACTAGAGACATTCTCTCAACAGGATGAATCTATTGAAATTCGCCATAGGGCCATGGCATCTTGTACTGAGTCAAGCACAATTCCATTACTCACAATGGAACCATACATACCCACAGATGATACTCAGGACACAGAGCGAGGAGTGCACATAGAGTCTGTTACAGTGCCTGCCATAGTTATGGCATAAGAGCAGTCACATGCTTCTGAGGGAAAATCTGACTCTCAGCCACCCTTAATAGAGTCATTTTCTCCCCTCCCAGATCAAACACCTCTGGCTCCCTCACGGGATTCTCCACTCGCAGATTTTTCTGGAGAAAGTGGAGGGCAACTCGGTCAATCTATCCCTGAAGCAATTCAGACATCTATTTCACATGAAATGATAGGTTTGACTGAGGATCGGGACTCGCGAATTCCCATTGCACCACCACTGACCTCTCTTGAAGAGGCTAGGGTGATTTTAACTGCAGGTACAGAAGAACAGCAACAGGAAGACTCCTCACGAGCAATTATATTGAGAGAAACACAAGCACGTGAGGTGAGTGAACCAAACACGAGTGAAATTCAGGTGAGAGCACACACAGACACTGATACTGTAAACCTGTTAGCTCAAATTGCTGCTCTAAAAGAAGAACTTGCTAAAAGCCAAGCTGAAGCTCAAGCATTCAAAGCACAAGTGGTTGAACGGTCTTCTTCTTCCACCTCTGTCAACAATCAGCTGGCACTCATAAGGAATGATATCTCAGATCTCAAGAACACTGTCACACCAAAGCTCAATTCCATTCAGGAAACTCCAACTTTATCAGCTGATGACATTTCTGACTTCTGCTCTCTACATACAAGGATGACTTCTCTTGAAGATTTGGTTGAAATAAATCATTCACTGGATTCCTCTAGATTTCTGAAGATAGAGACAGGTATGGAACATCTGAATGAAGGGATGAAGCACCTGTACTACATGATCAAAAATTCTCACTGTCCCAATGAAGAACAAAGGACTTACTTTGAAGGGCCGTCTGGTGGAGGCTCAGGCTCGGGAGGTGATGGAGGTCATGGAGGATCTAAAGGAAAGTCAGTAGAGGATCCCTCAACTAAGGGGGAGAAGAAAGGGAGTAGTGGAAAGGGGAAAGAAAAAGATACCTGGTTGGGGACAAAGGAAAGGCTGATGATGTCTATTACAGTGGAGAACAGGATGACTTTGACATTTTTGACATTCCCACTGAACCAGTCTTGGAAGATAAAGATGGTTTATTTGAAGCTGCAGAGGAAAGTGATTTTGGAGATTGGGAAGAGGAAGCTTCAGTGGATCCTATCTTTGAGAAAGAGTTTCAGCAGCAGCAGTCAGAGATGAAAAGAAAAGAAGCTGAACTCAAAAAGGTCACCCAGATCATTGACATGAGGAAAGACATACAAAGAACAGAAACTCTTCAAAAGCAACGTCTTCATGACATTAAGGCTCAAGAAAGGAGAAGAGATGTCAGACTGAAGATTGGTGAGAAATGGGATGAAGCTAGGAGAGTACTTGATATGCCTCAGCTGAGCACTAACAATGATAGATAGTTCCTACATCTTCTTGACAAGCTGGAAATCTCAAATCCTAACAATGACATGTACATGAATGCTATCAAGACTGAAGTCTCAAGGATCACAGCTGCTTTTGATAGATACCTAAATGAGATGAGCATTTTTGTATATTGTCAGAGTGAAGGATCTTTCAAGGTGTCACTTCATCTGTTTGAGAATCGTTCTTTGTCAGAGATTTGGGTTCTTCTCAACAAGGTAAAAAGAAGCTCAGAATTGAATGAAGTTCTTCGAGAGAGGCTTAAAGAGTTTGCCAGCAGGGCTAGTCCTCAAGTGGTCAACAATCCTCATCAGGTGAGATTCTTTAAGTCTGATTGTCTTTAAATCTGTTAGCTAGATGTACAATCTCTTAAAGACTACTCAGCTAAGCATCTGGTCTGGATGGAACATCATTTAAGAACTGTTGGATACTCATCCATGTTGAAGACTCAAGCTGCTGATTTGATTCAAGCTTATTGTGAAAAGAATATTAAAAGGTACAATCAGATCAAGAATAAGCTGAAGTCAGTTGGAGTTCAACCAGTCAGACCAGCAAGCTTCACTTCAGAAAAGGATCGTGTCTTTGACAAAGAGTTGCTTCAAGATTTAGAAGAAGGTGAAGTCAGAAGAGAAGACAACTGAAGTCAATTAGCTCAAAACTCAATGTAATATGATTAGAGCTTTATGATTCAAGATAGTCTAATGTAGTTATATGTTCAGGCTAGAGGAACATCTATCTTGTATTCACTTGTAAATTTCTTTTGGAATCTGGAAAATGTTAAATATAATCCAGAACTTTTCTGCTATTTACTTTGCAATACTGTTTATATTTTTTTTATTTGTTAGTTGAGTTATCCTCTAAGTATTTGTTGTTATTGTCTAACAAGCAAATAGGGGGAGATTGAAAGGCATATGGCATAGCCTATTTGTATATTCGAGGATTTAACTCAACTCAAATAAGAATGTAATAAGTAAATAGTGGATCTATCGTCAGAGAGATCTCACAAAGTAACATCTGTCAAAGGGTTAAAAAACATTATTCATCTACAGACTTGAAGACTTAATTCACTGGAAGAAGCTCAAGAAATTGATCAAGCCTCAGTGATATAAATCAAGATTGTGGATTTAATCAAGTGACAGAGATCTCGTCAGGGTATCAATTAATTACAAGGATTTAGTCTGAAGAAAATCAAGAGTATCAAGGTCAAGGCTTGAAGAAACGTCACGGAAGTTAGTCACTCATGAACCAGACAGTACATCGAGTGTCAACATTGAAGTGGTGGAATTGATTCATAATTGACAGTAATTTTCAGAAGATTTTCAGAAGAATGGTTGCTGCTCAAGATTAGTATTAATTCTCTATTAATTAATTAAGTCATATAATTTAATTAAGAAAATAAATTATATCTGCAAAGATTAATTTATTGATTAATTGAATTAATTGATTAATTAATTCAGAATTAATATTAAGGATTTTCAGAATTGTTATTAGATTAAAATCTATTAATAATTCAGTAAGATAATTTGATTTGAACTACTATGACAATCGGTATGACAATTGATAGTCATACTGAAAGTCTTGCTAGTTCATTCTGATTATCTTGCTAACTATTGGGATTGTCTTGCTAGTTCAAAAGGATAGTCTCACCGAAAGTCCTACCAGTTCAAATGGATTGTCATGCCAGTTCATTTGATTGTCTTGCCGAAAGTCTTGCTGATTCAACTGGATTGTTTTGTTTACTTAAACAACAAAACACAGCAGAAGTTATTCATGCAATTATTCAACATACAGAACACACAAGTCAAGAGAAAAAGAAGCAGAAAACAAAGGCAAAACATTTTCATTTTTCATCTGCTTTCTTCAAGATTAAATTTCTAGATTGTAAAGTTAAATCCAATCAACTAGAAATCTGTATCTTGTTCTTGTGTATCAATCTAGCGGATTAAAATCCCTAGAACTTAATCTCAAATCGTATTTAGCATTTGATCTTTTAATTGCAAAAATAGAAAAAGTTCATGTCGAATTTATTCTAGATTTGTAATAATTGATTTGAGATTAATTCCTTGTAACCGATACCGTAGTTGTAACACCATTCAAGTTTAATAAAAGTTTTATTTAACTTGAATTTTGTTTCACATTTTTATTCCGCATTTTATTTGATTAAACGGTATTGTTTGCATTCAACCCCCCCTTCTATAAACAAATTGGGACCTAACACCTTCTTCTGGGGGCCACATCATCATCTGAAGATTCGGAGTCTCTCTCAGTGTAAGGGCCAGAGAATTCTTGATCCTCTGGGATAGGAGCCAAACCATGTATATATTGGGGCATCTGCCCTTGTGCTTCACTCCGATTAGCATATCCACTTCCTCCAACCTCAGGGTATAGGGGGGTCCCATACGGGGGTTAGTGGTTACGATGGTAGAATACTCATACCCAATGGGTTGAAGATTCACAGGTGTATGTAGCTGCTGAAATTGGGAATTCGTCCCTTGAGGAGCCGGGGGATTCGTCCCTTGTAGAGATGGGGGATTCGTCCCTTGTGGCTGAGGCTTGATTGCCCCTATCGGGGTTCCTCCTTAGGTAGAGGCATAAGACGAGTGTGGGGTATCTCCACCATTGACTAAATCATTTGAGTTGTTCTAGCTGGTGTTTCTTCAGGGGCGCTGTTTCCACTCCATGTTTTTTCCATGATTGTTGTTATGCTTTCCCATAGATGGCGCCAAATGTTATGGATTAAAAACTATGGTATATTAATTGTTGTATTTATTATTAGGGTTCGTGAGTTTCGAGGCTCGATTTGACTGCTCTTGTGTCTCGTGACTTGATCTTCCTTAACAAGATGCCTACGTACCTTGCTGATTGCCAAGGATCAAGTCAAAAACATAGTTCTGATTTGGTGGGGGTGAGACCCCTTATATAGGTGTTGGGAGTCCTTGAATTGGACTAGAGTTAGGAGACTTGGTGGCCAAGTCTATGAATTAGAATGGACTTTGGAGTCCTAGGAAGTAGGAAACTGATTTCTTATCCTATGAGATCTTTTGGAGGCCAATCTCCAAGGAATTATGTCCTTATTTGGACTTTATTTATCAGCTGATTTATCCCTTTTTAATTAATTACGAAAATAATCAATATCCAGGGTTTTAGGCCCTTTCTAATGGGCTTTACTATCAGCCCAATTCTGATATAATTAATGCGATATCAATTACGCAATCAGGGCTTATTTTAATCCCTATCATTGTAGAAGTACAAACACAGAAACACCCACAGGGACTTTCCCAAGCTGAAACCACTTCTTCAAACCAACCATTAGCAGCTAGGAAACCAACCACCTCATCTTCTCAAAAGGATGAGGTGAGTAAAAGGAAGAGAAAGGAGGTAACTTTAACTGTTTTGACTGAGAGTGGTGAGGACCAAACAGAAGCTGAGTCACCATTGGTCAAAAGATCAAAGAAGAGTAAGAAATCTGAGCTGACCACTCAAGCCACCTATGTATCATCTCAAAAGAATGCAGTTGTAAATATGGGGATCAAACAGACTCTAGATACATCCTCTCAATAGGATATGTCTATTGAAAAGAGTATTCACCCCAATGCATCTTGTATAGAGTCTGCACAGCCTGCACTTGATCAAATCCAAGTGTATGGTAGGAGAAATAAGGATGGCACACACAGTGAGGGTGTTAGGGCGAAAACACGCACTAATATTCACGCAAGTATACGCGTTCGCAAGTAATATAGAATATTTTCTAGTTCGTTCCCTCAGAGACTCAGACTAAATTATTGTCTAATTAAACTCACTCACCAATGTATGATTACTTCTCAATGTTAAGATAATAACACTTAAAATTGTTGATTAAATATTAACTATAATTAACTACTTAATTAACCACTTAACTAACACTTCAACTTATCAATAATAAAACACTCATGAGATCACAACTTCATTATTACTTCCTTCTATAGCCATTGTTATTACCTTTAGCATGTGACAGTGATGATATTAATCGAATAACATGAAACTGATAAAAGCCAACTTTCATTGTACTAATACCATTCTACCAAGCATCCACAATTAAGATAGAAGTTGAATAGTCATCAATTATGTTGAGTTCCTATATGTCTACAGAAATTGACAACACAACGATTTAAGCTCAAGTTATTCCTTTTGATTACATAGGGCAAATAAAACTGTTAAAGTTACCCACTAATCATGCACAACGTACATGAACCTATGCTAGCATGGCAAGTTCTAAATCTCAAGATCCACCGTCGCTTCACAAGAGATTAACACCCTATCTTATATGTTCGCGACGCACATAAGACGAATACGCACAACCAATACTAGATATCATGCAATCATCACACACTAAAGTATTAAACAATTAACTAAAGAATTCCATAATAAATCCGTTGCAACCCCATGATCACGATTAGCCCATAATAGAACTTATCGCCATCATGGGTTCATATGAAATCATGATAAACAAACACAAGAAAATAATAACTAAACTAATTATATTAAAACAGAGTATGTCACAAGAGTAAATAAGTCAAAGCAAGAAAACTAGCATCCAACGTTACAACGAAACAAGAATCACAAGAAAATATGATTCCTCTTCGTTGCGGTGTGCTAAATCGGTCTTCTTCCTTATCTCCTTCGCTTCTTGCGTAAAACACAATCTAAAACATAATCCCATTAATACTCTCTGTGAAAACGTCTCAAATCTACCTATATAATAGTCCCATAAAACTCAGATTACATAGAAGTTGGAAGCCAAACAGAAGTAGAAGTCTAAAATAATTTATCTTTTTCCCCGACCCTGCGCGGCCGCTCAGCATAGCTGCGCGGGCGCGCAGGTTGCTACGCGGCTGCTCAGCATTGCTGCGCAGGCGCGCAGGCCTCTACTGGAAAAAATCCAGGTTTGCTCCGTTTCTTCGCCGTAATCTGCCCATTCCTTTCCTCTCGCAATGGTGAACACATGCCAAGGCTTATTCTTGATGATTCCTCCCCCGAAATGCAACTAATACCCTGAAATGCATAAACACTAGAAAAATGCATCAAATACACAAAATACTTGATTTCAAGACACCAATTTAAGCCATTTTAAGACGTTCTAAGTGGTATAAAATGCCACTTATCACACCCCCAAACTTAAATCGATGCTTGTCCTCAAGCGTCACAGACTCAAAAACAAATAAAAATATGCATGAATGCAATCTATATGAAAATGCAACGATCCCCCCTTACTACAATTAACCAACCAAATTGTCACATCTCAACGAATGCAGTTAGACAACTAAAGATCAATAAACTCATGCAAACGGACATACAGCCAGAAACGTGGTGTGTGCAAATGCTTAACAGATATGCTTCGGAACTAGACCAATTACTATGACTAGACTATCCTCAAGGCAATCCTACGATTATACAAAGAATAAAAATTCCAGGCACAAAGTGATATACAACACTACAAGAACTCTGGAGCTTACTACGGAATCGTGCTTTTTATTTACAACTCAAATGCTTATTTGACCGTGCAATGAGTGAGGTCCACAAAAGACATATACAATGGTATCCATGTAACGAGCGTTAGGTTAGCGGATCCCAGACTCTAAAAGCCTTAGGTCACTAGGCACAAAGTCCCCTAAGAACTTAATAACTCGAATACCAAAGAGCCCACTCTTGATCAATTATGCAAAATTTTTTTTTTTTTAATAACTTCTGAGCAAGTGCGTTTCGCTCCATCTTGCTCAACCCTAGACTACTCGCAACATATGCGAGCCGGCTACTAGCCATTTGACGCCTAGCCACAACTAGCCACAACTAGCAACAACTTCCATATTTTTTTCTCCAAATTTTTTTCTTTTTTCATGTCTTAATCACTAAGAACCTATAATCGAATTCTAAGCATAATAAGTAGATTGACCTTGAAAATAACCAAATCATAACAACAATCTAGCCCTTACGCATTCTTTAAGACTTAGTGGACTTATAATTGTTTCTAGCATGCATATCAACCTACACAACTTAATATCACTTTAATGTTATCACTACACTCGCATCAATATCACAATTCAGTCGATAACTTATTGCAAAAGGGATCATGGTAAATGCATGAGCTACATGACATTCATACAAAAAAAACTAAATGGCATAAATTATGCAACTATATGAACTAAACTATCATGAATATGCAACTAAATGACACACACACAATATTCCTTAACTACCACCCCCAAACTAAAAATCTTCACTGTCCTCAGTGAAAGTAGTAGAAAGGAACACAGGGTATACCTACTCGGAGTCATCATCATCATCACCCTCAGTGGGTGGAGTATCAGGCGGTGGGTATGCAGAGTCCTCACCAAAAACTGGCCATTGGATATCAGCTCCAAGGCCTCGAAAAGCAGTCCCTAACGCAAGGGTGAGCTCCTGAGCAAACCTGCTCTGCGTCTCATACATTGTATCCATCCGCCGTGAAAGCCTCCTATACTGGGCATCACCCATCCCAGCACCCTCCTGAGCTCTCGAAGAACCAGCCTCACCACGCCCTGGCCTAGCCATAGTAGCACCTCGTGCTGGACGCCCTCCTGGAAGATGATAACCCAGCCCATGCTCTTCAGGCTCACCACCGGTCCACTCCTGCATCCCATTCAGAGTGCCAGAATCAATCGGAGCTGCTGGCAACTGCAACTGCTCATGAGCCGGCCAGTTCACTCCCACTGCTCGGCATAGCTTCGTAACCGTGGATGCATAAGGGATGTTCATATGCTTTGCTCCCCTCAAAAACTTCAGAATTCCTTGGTAGATAAACTCACCAAGGTCCACATAGTACTCATCATGCAGAATTCCCCACAACAACTGTGCTCTCTCAACTGTGACCTCATGTGCATGTGAAGAAGGCAAAATATTAGCACATATAAATGCATTCCATGCACGGGCATACCTGTTCATGGCGATCGCCGGAAAGTGACGATACTCATTATTGCCTGGACTGTGGGTCCAAACTGTGCCCGGTCGACAGAGAGTCGCACAAATCAAATCCAAGTCAAAATCCTCAGCAGTCTTTTCATTCCAGTTCTCCTCCTCGGGCTTCCTCTCTCGCTGTCCAATCACACGGAGAATCGCCGCAGGATGATAATCAACCGTCAGCCCACGGACTACAGAAAACCCATTCTTTTCAGCATTCGCGTTCGCGTAGAACTCGCGAACAACGCTCATCGGTACTGCTTCGGGTGACTCACAAAAAGCTATCCACCCCTTCTCTGTAATCATGGGCAACAACTCACCATCCCTCCCTGATGGTAAAAAACCCCTCTCCTTCAGAATCGGCTTCCCCAACAGCCTAGTGTACTCCTCCTCCGCAGCTCTGTCAGTTAACCGAGGCCTTGCAGCAATACCCCTCGACGAATCAGCAGTAGGAACTGTGCTGCTGCTGTCAATAGTGCGTGCTCTCTTGGGTGCCATTGATTCGTGAATAAAAGTGTGTAAGAACTGATTTTTGATGTTTGTGAGAGGGTTTAAGTGTAGGAAGTTTTGTGGGAGATATGTAGGATAGGTGTATGTATATATAGGGTGTGGATTAGATTAGGGTTTGGGAATTAAGGGATAAAATGATGGGGTAGTGGGAACAATTTGTGGGTTTATGGGCTAAAACTGTTTTTGTGTTTTTGTTTTTTTTTTGTTTTTTTTTTCTGAACTGTAAAAAATTTACTGGAACTCGACCCCTGCGCGGCCGCTCAGCATAGCTGCGCGGGCGCGCAGAGGGTCTTTGGAAAAAAAAAATTTCAGCCCCTGTTTTCTGATTTTTTTGTGTTTTTGGATAGGTTATTAACTTCTAAGGGTTCCTGTAACAACAATTCATGGGTTGCCTCCCACGCAGCGCTTCTTTTTCGTCATTAGCTTGACGTTCCATACCTTTCTCAAGTAGTCAACAAAATGGCACTAACCACCTCTCGGTTTGCCATGTCCCCATAGTAGTGCTTCAACCGCTGACCGTTAACCTTGAATGCTTGGTCCGAATCATTCTCAAAAATTTCCACCGCTCCATGTGGAAACACAGTTTTGACAATAAAAGGTCCAAACCACCTTGATTTCAACTTCCCAGGAAAAAGTCGGAGCCGAGAGTTGAATAAAAGAACTTGTTGCCCTGGCACAAATAACTTAGGATGTAGCTTCCTATCGTGCCACCTCTTCACCTTTTCCTTATACATTTTGTTATTCTCATATGCTTGAAGTCAAAATTCATCAAGTTCATTAAGCTGAAGCATTCTTTTCTTACCAGCTGCATCTAAATCCAGGTTCAATTTCTTCAATGCCCAGTAGGCCTTATGCTCAAGCTCCGCCGGTAGATGACATCCCTTACCGTACACCAACTGAAACGGTGACATCCCAAGTGGAGTTTTGTATGCTGTTCTGTAAGCCCAAACAGCTTCATCGAGCTTTAAAGACCAATCCTTCCTTGACGGACAAACAACCTTCTCTAGAATACGCTTTATCTCTCTGTTAGACACTTCTGCTTGACCATTTATTTGCGGATGATAGGCAGTAGCTACTCGATGATTCACATTATAACGCTGCATCATAGAAGTGAACTTACGGTTGCAAAAATGCGATCCTTCATCACTTATGATTACCCGAGGTGTTCCAAACCTTGTGAAAATTTGCTTATGAAGAAAATTTAGCACTGCCTTTGCATCATTTGTCGGTAAAGCTTTAACTTCGACCCATTTTGAGACATAATCGACTGCCAGCAAGATGTACTGATTATTGCAAGACGCGATAAAAGACCCCATGAAATCGATTCCCCACACATCAAAGACCTCGACTTCAAGCATCACATTTAATGGCATCTCATCCTTCCTTGACAAATTTCCCACTATTTGGCAACGATCACACCTTAAAACAAACTGATGAGCATCCTTGAACAAAGTAGGCCAGAAAAAACCTGCTTGCAGAATACGAGCTGCCGTCTTCTCACCTCCATAGTGTCCACCATAAACCGTGGAATGGCAGTCTCGTAATATCCCCTCCGTCTCACAGAACGGGATACATCTCCTGATGATCTGGTCAGCTCCCTGTCTAAATAAATATGGTTCATCCCACATATACCACTTCACCTCATGCAGAAACTTCTTCTTTTGAGCGGATGTCAAATTAAGAGGCATTATATTGCTGACGAGATAGTTTACAATATCTGCGAACCATGGTTCTTCCTCCTGAATTGCAAATAACTGCTCATCCGGAAAAGATTCATTGATTAACGTTCTATCTTGTGAAGTAGAATCGGGATTCTCCAACCTAGAGAGATGGTCAGCTACTTGATTCTCAGTACCTTTTCTATCTTTGATCTCTAACTCAAATTCCTGAAGTAAAAGCACCCAACGAATGAGTCTCGGCTTCGAATCCTTCTTAGAAACCAGATAGCGAATAGCTGCATGATCAGTGAATACTGTTACTTTCGTACCAAGTAGATACGATCGAAATTTCTCAAAACCAAAGACTATAGCCAAAAGCTCCTTCTCAGTAGTGGTGTAGTTCAATTGGGCACCATTTAAAGTCTTACTCGCATAGTAGACCACATGGAAGAGATTTTTCTTGCGCTATCCCAGAACTGCACCTACCGCATAATCACTCGCATCACACATCATCTCAAACGGTTCTTTCCAATCTGGTGCTGTAATAACTGGTGCAGTGATCAAACTCTTCTTGAGAGTCTCGAATGCTGCCAAACATTCATCATCAAATTTGAACGACACATCTTTCTCAAGCAAATTGCACAACGGCTTAGATATATTTGAAAAGTCCTTGATGAATCGCCGATAAAAACCCGCATGACCAAGAAAACTACGGATTCCTTTCACAGAATTAGGTGGGGGAAGATTTTCAATGATTCCCACCTTGGCCTTGTCCACCTCCAGACCCTTGCTAGAGACCTTATGCCCAAGGATAATGCCTTCACGCACCATAAAATAACATTTCTCCCAATTAAGCACCAAATTAGTTTCCACGCATCTTTTGAGTACGGCGCGCA
Organism: Apium graveolens; assembly: GCF_009905375.1. Lineage (NCBI taxonomy): Eukaryota > Viridiplantae > Streptophyta > Magnoliopsida > Apiales > Apiaceae > Apium > Apium graveolens. The sequence goes on along the minus strand of NC_133650.1, from coordinate 241,896,479 downwards.
GATTATTCAAACATTCATCATATGAGTGTCCAAAGATGGAGAAGTCATCCATGAACACTTCGACGTTATTTCCAATCATGTCAGAGAATATAGCCATCATACATCTCTGAAAGGTGGCCGGTGCGCCACATAACCCAAACGAAACTCTGCGAAAAGCAAATGTGCCAAATGGACAAGTGAAGGTAGTCTTTTCCTGATCCTCTGGTGCAATACAAATCTGATTATACCCGGAATAACCATCCAGAAGACAAAAATACTCATGATCCGCCAATCTGTCAAGCATTTGATCAATAAATGGAAGGGGGAAGTGATCCTTCCTTGTGGCTTTGTTCAATTTTCTATAATCCATGCATACTCTCCATCCTGTAACTGTTCGAGTAGGGATGAGCTCATTCTTTTCATTTGCGACCACAGTGATACCTCCCTTCTTAGGTACACATTGTACGGGGCACACCCACGAGCTGTCAGAAATAGGATAAATGATGCCTGCATCTAGCCATTTCAGAATTTCTTTCTTCACCACCTCCTTCATAATGGGATTCAGTCTTCGCTGCTGTTCCACAGTTGGCTTACTACCTTCCTCTAGCAGAATTTTATGCATACAATATGAAGGACTTATCCCCTTGATGTCTGCTATGGTCCATCCTATAGCCGATTTGAATTCTCTCAAAATCCTTAAGAGCTTGTCTTCCTCACTACCTGAAAGGTCAGATGAAATAATAACAGGTAACGTAGATGAATCACCTAAAAAAGCATACCTCAAGTGTTCAGGTAATGGTTTGAGCTCCAAGGTAGGTGCTTCCTCTATTGATGGTTTGAGCTTCCCTTCAGAATTCTTAAGGTCAGAAGTACCAAGAGATTCAAATGGTATGTCCAGCTTTAGCTTCCATGGAGAAGCGTTCAGATATTGTAATTGCTCGTTGCTATCTTCATCATAGCTGTCAAAATCCTCCACTAAGGCCTTTTCCAATGCATCAGACATTAGCATGTGATCGAGTTCCGAAGTAACCGCAGTATCAATCACATCCACTTTTAAGCACTCCTCATCTTCTGTAGGGAATTTCATTGCCTTGAATACATTAAAGGTCACATCCTGATCTTGGACCCGCATAGTAAGTTCACCTTTTTGTACATCTATCAAGGTACGGCCAGTAGCCAAGAAATGCCTTCCCAAGATTATGGGAATCTTCTTATCTTCCTCAAAATCCAGAATAACAAAATCTGCTGGAAAGAAGAGCTTATCTACCTTGACGAGCACATCCTCAACTATGCCCCTTGGGTAAGTAATGGAATGGTCAGCCAATTGTAGCGACATGTATGTGGGTTTTGGATCAGGCAGATCCAGCTTTTTAAAGATCGACAACGGCATCAGATTAATGCTTGCTCCCAAATCACAAAGGCACTTGTCAAAAGTTAGATTGCCAATGGTGTAAGGAATGGTGAAGCTTCCTGGATCTTTCAGTTTTGGTGGTAACTTTTGCTACAGAACAGCGCTGCATTCTTCCGTGAGAGCAACGGTTTCAAGGTCATCCAGTTTCACCTTCCTTGCAAGAATAGTCTTCATAAACTTCGCATAACTAGGCATTTGTTCCAGAGCCTCAGCGAAAGGTATATTGATGTGAAGTTTCTTGAACACCTCCAGAAACTTCCCTAACTGTCTATCCAGCTTTTGTTGCTGCAATCTCTTAGGAAAAGGTGGTGGAGGATAGAGTTGTTTCTCCCCTGTATTAGCCTCAGGCAGAGTGTGTTCAACAGTAGTCTTCCTTGGTTCCGCCGCTTTCTCCTTTTGCTTAGATTCTTCATCTCTAACTTCAGCTTCGACTTCCTTTACCTTTTCAGCATCAGCCACTTTTCCAGACCTTAAGGTAATAGCCTTGACTTGCTCTTTAGCTTCCTTCCTGCCTGGTACTTCCGTGTCACTGGGAAGAGTGCCAGGTTGACGATTGAGCACTGCATTGGCTAATTGACCGATTTGATTTTCCAAGGTCTTGATAGAAACCGCCTGACTCTTGCACAACAGCTTAAGTTCCTCAAAATCAGCACTAGTGGGTGCAGCTGTACTTCCCTGTTGAGGATATGATTGCCTTGTAGCATACTGCTGTGGTTGCTGGAATCCAGGTGGGTTAAACTGTTTACTCACTCCTTGCTGATATGGTGGCTGAATAGCATTCTGATTATTCCCCCAGCTGAAATTTGGATGATTTCTGTTATTAGGATGATAGGTCGCTGGCACAGGCTGCTGTTGTCACTGATAATTATTCACATACTGAACAGATTCGTTGACAAGAGAACACTGATCCGTAGCATGAGAACCTGCACAAAGCTCACAAACCATAGCTATTTGATTAACTCCATACGTAGCCAGAGAATCAACCTTCATTGATAGCGCTTGGAGCTGGGCTGCAATAGCGGTGGCTGCATCAACTTCCAGAATACCTGCTACCTTGCCTGACGTCATCCTCTGAGTTGGGTTTTGATGCTCATTTGCAGCCATCGTCTCTATAAGATTATACGCCTCAGTATAGCTTTTAGCCCATAAGGCTCCTCCAGCTGCTGCATCGAGCATGGGCCGAGATTGGGCCCCCAAACCATTATAGAAACCAGTGATCACCATCCAATCCGGCATTCCATGATGTGGACATTTTCTCAACATTTCCTTGTAGCGTTCCCAAGCCTCGCACATAGATTCTGTAGGTTGCTGCGCAAACTGAGTAAGAGCACTCCTCATAGCAGCAGTCTTTGCCATTGGATAAAACTTCACCAGAAACTTTTGCGCAAGATCTTGCCACGTAGTGATGGACCCAGCTGGTTCAGAATGTAACCAGTCTTTAGCCTTATCCCTCAGTGAGAATGGGAAAAGCCTCAACTTGATAGCCTCATCAGTCACGCCATTATACTTAAAAGTGCTGCAGATCTCGACAAAATTCCTTATGTGCATGTTGGGGTCTTCAGTTGCCGCTCCTCCAAAAGAAACAGAATTCTGCACCATCTGAATAGTGCCCGGCTTGATTTCAAAGGTGTTAGCTTGAATAGCCGGATGAAGGATGCTTGACTGAATGTCATCAATTTTAGGCCGAGAAAAATCCATAAGAGCTGGATCAGCTTGAACAATACGATCTCCCATGTTTACTGGTTCTTTCTGCTCAGTTCCTGAATCCGAATCCTCAAAATCTAACTTCTCCGGAATATCAAGAACTTCATCTGTCTCCTCAGCTGTATCTAAAGTCCTCTTGCGAGCACGAGAACGAGTTTGCATAAATGCTTGCTAAAGTACCTGAAACACAACCGAAAAGAGTAAGTAACTACTACGTCCTAATCACTGAGTCCTAATGACCAATGATGGTAAGTACATAAACTAAACAAATACGCCGAGTCCCCGGCAGCGGCGCCAAAAACTTGTTAGGGCGAAAACACGCACTAATATTCACGCAAGTATACGCGTTCAAGTAATATAGAATATTTTCTAGTTCGTTCCCTCAGAGACTCAGACTAAATTATTGTCTAATTAAACTCACTCACCAATGTATGATTACTTCTCAATGTTAAGATAATAACACTTAAAATTGTTGATTAAATATTAACTATAATTAACTACTTAATTAACCACTTAACTAACACTTCAATTTATCAATAATAAAACACTCATGAGATCACAACTTCATTATTACTTCCTTCTATAGCCATTGTTATTACCTTTAGCATGTGACAGTGATGATATTAATCGAATAACACGAAACTGATAAAAGCCAACTTTCATTGTACTAATACCATTCTACCAAGCATCCACAATTAAGATAGAAGTTGAATAGTCATCAATTATGTTGAGTTCCTATATGTCTACAGAAATTGACAACACAACGATTTAAGCTCAAGTTATTCCTTTTGATTACATAGGGCAAATAAAACTGTTAGAGTTACCCACTAATCATGCACAACGTACATGAACCTATGCTAGCATGGCAAGTTCTAAATCTCAAGATCCACCGTCGCTTCACAAGAGATTAACACCCTATCTTATATGTTCGCGACGCACATAAGACGAATACGCACAACCAATACTAGATATCATGCAATCATCACACACTAAAGTATTAAACAATTAACTAAAGAATTCCATAATAAATCCGTTGCAACCCCATGATCACGATTAGCCCATAATAGAACTTATCGCCATCATGGGTTCATATGAAATCATGATAAACAAACACAAGAAAATAATAACCAAACTAATTATATTAAAACAGAGTACGTCACAAGAGTAAATAAGTCAAAGCAAGAAAACTAGCATCCAACATTACAACGAAACAAGAATCACAAGAAAATATGCTTCCTCTTCGTTGCGGTGTGCTAAATCGGTCTTCTTCCTTATCTCCTTCGCTTCTTGCGTAAAACACAATCTAAAACATAATCCCATTAATACTCTCTGTGAAAACGTCTCAAATCTACCTATATAATAGTCCCATAAAACTCAGATTACATAGAAGTTGGAAGCCAAACAGAAGTAGAAGTCTAAAATAATTTATCTTTTTCCCCGACCCTGCGCGGCCGCTCAGCATAGCTGCGCGGGCGCGCAGGTTGCTGCGCGGCCGCTCAGCATTGCTGCGCGGGCGCGCAGGCCTCTACTGGAAAAAATCCAGGTTTGCTCCATTTCTTCGCCGTAATCTGCCCATTCCTTTCCTCTCGCAATGGTGAACACATGCCAAGGCTTATTCTTGATGATTCCTCCCCCGAAATGCAACTAATACCCTGAAATGCATAAACACTAGAAAAACGCATCAAATACACAAAATACTTGATTTCAAGACACCAATTTAAGCCATTTTAAGACGTTCTAAGTGGTATAAAATGCCACTTATCAGAGGGCACATCTTTTGAAGCACCATATCCATTCAGGGGGAGCTGCCAACACTCACTTCTGAACAACAGCTTGTAATCTCAGATATTTCTTCTCCACCTACAATACTTGAATCCAACTCTCAAGTGCAAGCTAAATCAAGTGACTTGGTTCAAGAAACCTTGCTCACCACCCAGATACTACAATCAGATAGGGATAGGCTACTAGCTGGGGTAGACCTTGATGACACCATCAAAACCATGGGGGATTCATCAGTTTTTACTGAAGACCCCATGGATGTCATAAATGCACCTTCATGTGTAAATCAGCCTTCACAGGCTGTTAGGTGTGAGGGTAGTACTCCTGAGGGGGAGCTATATAATCCTCTCCAATTTAATTGGAGGTTCCTCATGTATGAACAACTCCCCTCACAACCCTAGCAGATATTGCATTAGCAGTTAGTGCTAAGAGTACAATTTCCAATTATCCTGCTATAGGGGAGGCAAGTTTATCACATTCAAGTGACAGTGTTTTGCAAGAAGCACAAGGGTTTGAGGCTGGTGTACATGACAGTAACCCAATCAAATCCCCTTCAATTTAATTGGAGGTTCCCACTACAAGTGGAGGACAACACATTGTCATAAACACAGAGCAATCTGTGAGTAAAACTGTGACTTCAGTTACAGGTGGTTCTGATTCCTCAACAGCTCAACACTTAACCTCAAAACCTCAACAACCACACATTTTATCTCAATGGCTGCAAGAATCTGGCTCTCAACCTACATCTGTAGATGATCTTCTAGTTGAGCAGATTTATGGACTGGCAAATATCTCACAACATCTACTCACTTCCAACATGAGCAATCAAGACTATCAAGCTATTATGCTTACATACAATGAAGAAGTTGAGAAACAGAAGAAGAAGATTGTGAATGATGCAGAGCAGGATGGGAATGTAGATGCATGGCTATCTCTGGATTTTGTGTTGCAGATGGTGATAAGTGGCATTTTATACCACTTAGAGCGTCTCATAACAGCTTGAATTGGTGTCTTGGTCTCAAGTATTTTGTGTATTTAACACATTTTCTAGTGTTTTTGCATTTTAGAGTATAACTTGCTTAGATCGGTAGTTTTCATTAAATAAAGCTTAAGGAAGTATAACTTGCGAATCAGTCTAGGTGTGATGAGCAAAGAAATCAGCACAAACAGGAGCAAAATGAAGAATTTTCCAGAAGGGTAACACGCGGCCGCGCGCTAGGAGCACGCGACCGCGTGCCAGCACGCGACCGCGTGGAGGCAGCATGCGACTGCGTGTGTGCGGAATTTTAGATTCTGGTTTTATTTGTTTTCAATTCTGTTTGGGCTTTTGTTGGCGCGGCGACTCCTGAACTCTTATATAAACCTTATGGGAAGACGTTTTCTTCAACAGGAGCGAAGGCGAGAAAATTGAGAAGACCGTTTTAGCACACAACAATGAAGAATAGGGAGCATTAGTTTATCTCGTGATTCTTTTAATTCGTTGTAACAGTGGATGCTAGTTTTCTTTATGCTTTGAACCTTAATACTCTTGTGATGTACTTCATTATTTATTAAGTATTTTTCATCCTTATATTGTTGTGTTATTATCATGCTTTCATATGAACCCATGGTGACGATGAGTTCTGCTATGGGCTAATCGTTATCATGGGGTTCTAACAGATTTACTTATGGATTTCTATAGTTAATTTGTTCTGATACCTTAGTGTGTGGTGATTGATTGATATCCTGGTATTGGTTGTGCTTATTCGTCTTATGTGCGTAGCTAACATATAAGATAGCATGTTAATCTCTATTGAAATGATAGTGAATATAGAGGTTTAGAACTTGCCATGCTAGCATAGGTTCATGTATTTGTTATGTATGATTCGTAGGTAATTTTAACCATCTTACTTGCCCTATGTAATCACGATAGATAACTTGCGCATTAAACCGTTATGTTTTCAATTCTTATAGAAATATAAGGACTAAGCATTATTGGTGTCTATTCAACTTCTATCTCTTTTGTGGATGCTTGGTAGTAGGGTATTCGTACAACGAAAGTTGGCGTTTACTAGTTTCGTGTTATTTGAATAGTGTCATCACTGTCACATGCTAAGGTTAAGAACAATGACTCGGAATAAATTAGTAATGAAGTTAGAATTCCATGTTTGTCATATATAGTAGTTCAACCTCAATTCTCTTAATTAATGTTATTTAGTATAATCTCTTAGTTTAGTAAAAACCCAATTTGTTATTTGTCTTAGCATTGAGCGATAACCATACATTGTTGCATAGGTGCATAAATTGAACTTAACCTAAACCAGTCTCTGTGGGAATGAATCTGATTTATATCTTATACTACTTGTGAACGCGTAAACTTGCATGAATATTAGCGCGTGTTTAGCGACTAACAAGTTTTAAAAACTTGTTAGTCGCTAAACACGCACTAATATTACACGCAAGTATACGAGTTCGCAAGTAGTATAAGATATAAATCAGATTCGATCCCATAGAGACTGTATTGGTTAACTATCTAAATTACGCACATAAACAACAATGTATGGTTATTATTCAATGATAAGACTATAACAAATTAAGATAGGTTAACTAATATTAACTACGAGAATTAAACACTTAAATTAATAAATATTAAACACACATGAGATCCTAACTTCATTACTACTTCATTCAATAGTTATTGTTATTAACCTTAGCATGTAATGGTGATGATATTAATCGAACAACACGAAACTGATAATCGTCAACTTTCATTGTACGAATACCATTCTACCAAACATCCACAATTTAGATAGAAATTGAATAGGCATCAATTATGTTGTGACCCTATATGTCTACAGAATTTGACAACATAACGATTTAAGCACAAGTTATTCATGATGATTACACAGGGCAAGTAAAATGGTTAAAATTACCTACGAATCATGCATAACAAATACATGAACCTATGCTAGCATGGCAAGTTCTAAACCTCTATATTCACTGTCGCTTCAATAGAGATTAACACGCTATCTTATATGTTAGCTACGCATATAAGACGAATAAGCACAACCAATACCAGGATATCAATCAATCACCACACACTAAGGTATCGGAACAAATTAACTATAGAAATCTATAAGTAAATCTGTTAGAACCCCATGATAACGATTAGCCCATAATAGAACTCATCATCACCATGGGTACATATGAAAGCATGATAATAACACAACGATATAAGGCTGAAAAATACTTAATAAATAATGAAGTACGTCAAAAGAATATTAAAGTTCAAAGCATAAAGAAAACTAGCATCCACTGTTATAATGAATTAAAAGAATCACGAGATAAACTAATGCTCCCTCTTCTTCATTGTTGTGTGCTAAAACGGTCTTCTTAATCTTCTCGCCTTCGCTCCTGTTGAAGAAAACATCTTCCCATAAGGTTTATATAAGAGTTCAGGAGTCACTGCGCCAACAGAAGCCCAAACAGAATTAAAAACAAATAAAACCAGAATCTGAAATTCCGCACGCACGCGGTCGCATGCTCCCTCCACGCGGTCGCCTGCTGGCACGCGGTCGCGTGCTCCTAGCGCCCGGTCGTGTGTTACCCTTCTGGAAAATTCTTCATTTTGCTCCTATTTGTGCTGATTTCTTTGCTCATCACCCCTAGACTGATTCCAAGTACTTCCTTAAGCTTTATTTGATGAAAAATACCTATCTAAGCAAGTTATACTCTGAAATGCAAAAACACTAGAAAATGCGTCAAATACAAAAAATACTTGAGTCCAAGACACCAATTTAAGCTATTATGAGATGCTCTAAGTGGTATAAAATACCACTTATCACACCCCCAAACTTGAATTGATGCTTGTCCTCAAGCATCACAGACTCAAACTCAGAATAAATCATGCATGAATGTAACTATATGAATGCGGCGATCCCCTCGCGATGACTAAACCAACCAACACATGACATATCAACAAATGCAATTAGGCGACTAAAGATCAATCAAATCACGCAAGCTAACATATAACTAGAAATGTGGTGTGTGTGAATGCTTAACAGATATGCTCTGAAACTAGATCAATCATCATAACTTAATTATCTTCAAGGCAATCACACGCTTATACGAAGAATATATTCTAGACACAAAATGACTTATAACACTACAAGATTATTGGAGTTTATTATGGATTCATGCTTTTATTCAACACATAAAACAAATGCTTATTTGATCTTGCAATGAGTGAGGTCCACAAAAGACTTATGCAATGGTACCCATTTAGCGAGCGTTAGGTTAGCGGATCCCAGACTATAAAAGCCTTAGGTCACTAGGCACAAAGTCCCCTAAGAACTTAATAACTCGAATACCAAAGAGCCCACTCGTGATCAATTGTGCATTAAACTATATTTTTTTCTCGTTCTCTTTTTTTTCTTTTTTTTCTCTTTTTCACACATATATTTTTTTTTCAATTTCTGAGCAAGTATGTTTCGCTCCATCTTGTTCAACCCTAGACTACTCTTATACAATACGAGCCGGCTACTAGACAATTGATGCCTAGCCACAACTAGCAATGAATTATAATTTTTTATCTCCAATTTTTATCTTTTCATGTCTTTTATCATTAAGAGCCTAGCATGCATTCTAAGTATAAGCAATAGATTAACCTCAAAAACCATCAAACCATGACAACGATGTAGTCCTTAAGCATACTCTAAGACTTAGTGAAATTACAAGTGTTTCTAGCATGCATGTCAACGTAACGAGATTCAACATCACTCTAACGCTATCATTACACACGCATCAATATCACATATTAATTGGTAAAGCAACACAAAGGGATCATGGTATATGCATGAGTTATATGACATGATATATAAAGCTATAAATCCTTAAAAAAACTATATGGCAAAAATATGCAACTATATGAACTAAACTATCATGAAAATGCAACTACATGACACACACACAAATATGTTCCTTAACTACTACCCCAAACTTAAAATCTTCACTGTCCCCAGTGAAGGTAATAGAAAGGGACACAGGGTAGACCTACTCAGACGAATCATCATCATCACCCTCAGAGGGTGGAGTGTCAGGAGGTGGATAAGCAGAATCCTCACAAAAAACGGGCCACTGGATGTCAGCTCCAAGGCCTCTAAATGCAGTCCCAAGTGCTTGGGTGAGCTCCTGCGCAAACCGACTCTGCGACTCATACATCACATCCATCCTCCTTGAAAGCCTCTTGTATTGCACATCAGCCAATCCCGAACCATCTCCTCCCTGGGCTCTCGAAGAGCCTGTCTCTCCATGAGCCTGACTGGGCCTAGCCATGGTAGCACCAGCTGCTGGAACTCCTCCTGGAAGGTGATACCCCAAACCATGTGTGACTCGGGCTCTCCACCCGTCCACTCCTGCATCACATTCAAAGTCAATGAATCAATAGGAGCGGCCGGCATCTACAGCTGCTCATAAGAAGGCCACTGGACTCCAACTGCCTTGCAAAGCTTCGTGACAATAGAGGCATACGGGATAGAGTATTACGATTTCCCCCTCAAAAACTTCAAAATCCCTTGGTAGATGTACTCGCCAAGGTCTACATATTCATCATTTAGAATACCCCATAACAACCTCGCCCTCTCCATTGTAACCTCATGTGCATGCAAAGAAGGAAGAATATTAGCACATATAAACGCATTCCAAGCACGAGCATACCTGTTCATCCGACAACAGGGAAAGTATGATAATCATTGGATCCCTTTTTGAACTTCCACACTGTGCCCGGCTGAAAGAGAGTAGCAACAATCAAGTCCAAATCAAAGTCCTCAGGGGCCTTTGAATTCCAGTTCTCCTCATGTGGTTCCATTTGTTGTTGTCCAATCACATGGAGAATCGCCTTGGGCTGATAATCAACAGTAAGCCCACGAACAACATAAACCCATTCTTGTTGGCCTTGGCATTCGCATAGAACTCGCGAACAATACTCATCAGAACCGCCTTAGGTGATTCGTAGAATGTAATCCATCCCTTCCCAGCAATCATCGGCAGCAACTCACCATCCCTCCCTGATGGCAAGAACCCCCTCTCCCTCATAGTAGGCTTAGTCAGAAGCTTGGCGTACTCTTCTTCAGCAGCCCTATTAAACATCGGGACCTCGCAGCAGTATTCCTCAAAGAATCAGTTTCAGTCGGATTGTTGCTGCTGCTACCGACAGTTCGTGATCTCTTTAGGACCATGAGAACTAAGAATATGAGTTGGAGAGTTTGTGTTTGGTGTGTAGGAGAGATTTTATAGAGTTGAAAGTGTGTGGGATGTGTATGGAGAGGTTGTATGTATTTATAGGGCAAGATTAGGGTTAGAATTTGATTAGGAGTGGGGATTGTGGCTAAGTAGGGGAAGAAATCGTGGTTTAATGGGTAATATAGCTTCTGGAACACTCTTGATAAAAACTTTATTTTTTTGTGAATTTTTTTTACAGTAAAAAGTATTTTTCAAAAGTCAGGGTCGCACGCGGTCGCGTGATACCAGCACGCGGTCGCCTGCTGGCACGTTGTCGCGTGCTCCTAGCGCGCGGTCGCGTGCTAGGCTACCGGGAAAAAAAAATTCTGCAACTTTTTTCGGATTTTTTTTGGGTTTTTGTATAAAGTACTATATTCTAAGGTGTCCTATGATCTCATATCTTGGGTTGCCTCCCAAGAAGCGCTTCTTTTACATCATTAGCTTGACGTGGAGTTATGTGATCAAGTTGACAATAAAACGGCACTAATCACTTCACGGTTTACTGTATCCCCATAATAGTGCTTCAATCTCTGACCATTTACTTTGAATTCTTGGCCCGGGTCGTTCTCAAAAATCTCCACCGCTCCATGTGGAAACACAGTTTTGACGATAAATGGTCCAGACCACCTTGATTTCAATTTTTAAGGAAAAAGTCAGAGACAAGAGTTGAATAGAAGAACTTGTTGCCCCGGCACGAATGACTTAAGCGATAGCTTCTTGTCATGCCACCTTTTTACCATTTCCTTGTACATTTTGTTGTTTTTGTACGCTTGAAGTCAAAATTCATCAAGTTCATTTAACTGAAGCATTCGCTTCTTCCCAGCTGCATCTAGATCAAGGTTTAACTTCTTCAATGCCCAATAAGCCTTATGCTCAAGCTCCGCAGGTAAATGACATCCCTTACCATAGATAAGTTGAAACGGGGACATCCCAAGAGGAGTCTTGTATGCTGTTCTATAAGCCCAAACAGCTTCATCGAGCTTCAAAGACCAATCTTTCCTTGACGGACAAATGACTTTATCTAGAATGCGCTTGATCTCTCTATTAGACACTTCAGCTTGACCATTAGTTTGCGGATGATAGGCAGTAGCAATGCGATGATTCACATTGTAGCGTTGCATCATAGAAGTGAACTTATAATTGCAGAAATGCGACCCTTCATCACTTATGATAACGCGTGGCGTACTAAACCTTGTTAATATCTGCTTATGAAGAAAACTCAACACTACCTTTGCATCATTAGTCGGTAGAGCTTTGACTTCTACCCATTTCGAGACATAATCGACTTCCAGCAAGATGTACTGATTATTGCAGGACGAGATAAATAGTCACATGAATCGATTCCCCAAACATCGAAGACCTCAACTTCAAGTAGCACATTTAAAGGCATCTCATCCTTTCTGGAAAGATTCCCCACTCTTTGGCAATGATCACACCTTAAAACGAACTTATGTGCATCCTTAAACAACATAGGCCGGAAAAAACTTACTTGAAGAATACGAGCTGTTGTCTTTTCACCACCATAATGTCCACCATAAGCTTTGGAATGAAAGTCTCGTAATATCCCCTCCGTCTCACAGAATGGGGATACATCTCCTGATGATCTGGTCAGCTCCCTGTCTAAACAAATATGGTTCATCCCACATGTACCACTTCACCTCATGCAGAAACTTCTTCTTTTAAGCCGCATTCATATTAGGAGGCATTATATTGTTAACAAGATAGTTCACAATATCTGCGAACCATGGCTCTTCCTCCTGAATTGCGAACAACTGCTCATCAAGAAAAGATTCATTGATCAATGTCTTATCATATGAAGTAGAATCGGGATTCTCCAATCTAGAGAGATGGTCAGCTACTTGATTTTCAGTACCTTTTCGATCCTTGATCTCTAACTCGAATTCCTGTAGTAAGAGAACCCAATGAATAAGTCTAGGCTTCGAATTCTTCTTTGAGACCAGATAGTGGATGGCAGCTTGATCAGTGAACACTGTCACCTTTTTCCCAAGTAGATACAATTGAAATTTCTCAAAATCGTAGACAATAGCTAAAAGTTCCTTCCCCGTAGTAGTATAATTCAGTTGAGCATTATTTAGAATCTTATTAGCATAGTAGACCACATGAAATATGTATTCTTCTTTTGTCCAAGAAATGCTCCAACTGCATAATCACTTGCATCACACATCATCTCAAAAGGTTCATTCCAATCGGGTGCAGTTATTATAGGTGCCGAGATTAAACTCTTCTTCAATGTCTCAAACGCTGCAAGGCACTCGTCATCGAATTTGAAAGGAACATCTTTCTCTAGTAAACAGCACAATGGCTTTGAAATTTTCGAGAAGTCTTTTATGAAACGCCGGTAGAAACCCGCGTGACCAAGAAAACTGCGAATTCCCTTAACAGAAATAAGTGGAGGAAGATTCTCAATGACCCCCACCTTAGCCTTGTCCACCTCAAGACCCTTATTAGAAACCTTGTGCCCGAGAATTATGCCTTGACACACCATAAAGTGATATTTCTCCCAATTGAGAACCAGATTGGTCTCAACGCACCTTTTGAGGACGTGTCCAAGATTTTTTATGCATTCATCAAAAGAATCGCCAAAGACTGAAAAGTCTTCCCTGAACACTTCCACATTCTGTCCAATCATGTCAGAAAAATGGCCATCATACATCGCTGAAACGTGGTTGGTGCTCCGCACAGACCGAAAAAAACTCGTCTAAAGGCGAATGTACTGAATGGACAAGTGAAGGTAGTTTTCTCCTGATCCTCTGGAGCGATACAAATCTGATTATAACCTGAATACCCATCCAGAAGACAATAGAACTCATGACCAGCCAACCTGTCAGGCATCTGATCAATAAAGGGCAGGGGAAAGTGATCCTTTCTAGTGGCTTTGTTCAGCTTCCTATAGTCCATGTAGACTCTCCACCCCGTGACTGTCCGTGTAGGAATAAGCTCATTCTTATCATTTGCTACCACAGTGATGTCACCTTTCTTTGGCACACATTGAATCGGGCTTACCCATGAACTGTCAGAGATAGGATAAATGATCCCTACATCTAGCCACTTTAGAGTTTCCTTCTTCACTACTTCCTTCATGATTGGATTCAGTCTTCTTTGCTGCTCGACTGTAGGCTTACTACCTTCTTCTAGCAAAATTTTATACATACAGTAAGATGGGTTGATTCCCTTGATATCTGCTATAGTCCATCCAATTGCCGATTTGAACTCTTTCAGAATTCTCAAAAGCTTTTCCTCGTCACTACCTGAAAGGTCAGATGCAATAATAACAGGCAGAGTAGATGCATCACCTAAAAAAGCATACCTTAAATGTTCAGATAAGGGCTTAAGCTCAAGAGTAGGAGCTTCCTCAATAGAAGGCTTGAGGCGTTTAGGAGCCTTGCTCAATTATTCCATTCCAAGAGATTCAAAAGGCATATCAATCTTCCTTTTCCAGGGAGACGCATTCAAATATTGCAATTGCTCATCTCCTTCGTCATCTTCACTGTCTGAATTTCCCAACAAGGCTTTTTCTAAGGCATCCGACCTTAGCAATTGATCAAGTTCCGATGTGACCACCGAATCGACCAACTCAACTTTTAAGCACTCCACATTATTAGTAGGAAATTTCATAGCATTGAACACATTGAAAGTCATATCCTGATCCAACACTCGCATTATAAACTCGCCCTTCTGCACATCAATCAAGGTTCGGCCAGTTGCCAAGAAAGGTCTTCCCAAGATTATGGGAATCTTCTTATCTTCCTTGAAATCTAGAATGACAAAATCTGCAGGAAATGAGTTTGTCCACCTTTACTAGCACGTCCTCCACAATGCCTCGTGGGTATGTAATCGAACGATTAGCCAACTACAAGGTCATGTAAGTTGGTTTGGGATCAGGTAAGTCCAACTGCTTGAAGATTGACAAAAGCATCAGATTGATGCTAGCTCCCAAGTCGCATAGGCATCTGTCAAAAGACACCTTCCCAATAGTATATGGAATAGTGAAGCTTCCTGGATCTTTAAGCTTTGAAGACAACTTCTGCTGCAGCACAGCACTGCATTCCTTCGTGAGAGCGATAGTCTCTAAATCATCTAGCTTCACTTTTTGAGAGAGAATACCTTTCATAAACTTTGCATATCTAGGCATCTTCTCGAGAGCCTCAGTGAAAGGTATGTTGATGTGAAGTTTCTTGAACACCTCCAGAAACTTCTCGAATTGCTTATCCAACTTTTTCTCCTGCAACCTTTTAGGAAAAGGTGGTGGAGGATAGATCTGTTTCTCCCCTGTATTACCCTCAGGCAGAGTGTGCTCAACAGTAGTCTTCCTTGGTTCCACTTCTTCATCCTGCTGCTCTACTTCTTTCTCAGCTCCAGCTTCCTCATCCAACTCTTGAGTTTGTTCGGGATTAGCAACCTTCTCAGACCTCAAAGTGATTTCCTTTACCTGATCCTTAGCCTCCTTCTTCCCTGGAACTTCAGTGTCACTAGGTAGTGTACCAGGTTGACAATTTAGCAAGGCATTGGCAATTTGACCAATTTGATTTTCCAAGGTCTTGATAGAAACAGCTTGGCTCTTGCACATAAGCTTCAACTCCTCTAATTCATATTTTTCATTAGTTTGCTGTAGCTGGAATTGTTGTTTTGGCGTATACTGCAGTTGCTGAAAACTAGGGAGGTTGTACTGCTTGGATGAATACTGCTAATAAGGCTGTTGAATCACATTCTGAGCATTGCTTCAACTGAAATTAGGATGATTGCGGTTGTTTGGATGATAGGTGGCTGGCACGGGTTGCTCCGATCGCTGGTAGTTGCTCACAAACTGAGCTGATTCATTAGAAATTATGCACTGATCAGTTTCATGGGCACCAGCACAAAGTTCACAGACACTAGTGATTTGATTAACTCCATAATTAGCCAAAGTGTCCACCTTCATTGTCAAAGCCTTAAGTTGGGCAGCGATAGCAGTTGCTGCATCCAACTCCAGAATTCCTGTAACTATTCCCTGAGTCAACCTCTGGGTAGGATTCTGGTTCTCATTAGCAGCCATCAGTTCAATAAGTTCATAAGCTTAATCGTAGCTCTTATCCCATAAGGCTCCTCCTGATGCTACATCAAGCATAGGCCTTGAAGTAGGACCCAATCCATTGTAGAAACAGTTGATAATCATCCAATCAGGCATGACATGGTGTGGGAACTTCCTTAGCATCTCCTTATATCGATCCCAAGCCTCACACAGAGATTCTCCAGTTTGCTGCGCAAACTGGGTAAGAGCATTCCTGATTGCTGCTCTCTTCGCCATGGGAAAGAATTTAGTGAGAAACTTTTGAGCAAGATCTTCCTAAGTTTCTATAGACCCTGCTGGTAGAGAGTGTAACCAGCACTTAGCTTTGTCCCTCAGAGAGAATGGAAAGAGTCGTAGCTTGATAGCATCTTCAGTCACACCATTGAACTTAATGTCGCAGATCTCGATAAAATCCCCGATGTGCATGTTGGGATCTTCGGTAGAAGAACCCCCAAACTGAACTGAGTTCTGTATCATCTGGATCGTGCTTGACTTGATCTCAAAAGTGTTAGCCACGATGGCTGGTCTAATGGTGCTAGACTGAATGTCATTAATCTTAGGCAAGAATAGTCCATCAAAGCCTTCGGATTTGCTGCTTGATCACCCATAGCTGCTATAATTGGCTCTTCAACTTTCTAGTGTTCTATTAAGAGTACGCGAACGCGTATGCATACACCCTCGCTAGATCACCTGAACAAGACAAGGAAACAAATAAGTAACAATGTCCGAGTCAATGAACTTTAACGACCAATGATGGAAAGCACATAAACTAGTAATTAACACTGCAGTCCCCGACAGCGGCGCCAAAACTTGTTAGTCGCTAAACACGCGCTAATATTACACGCAAGTATACGAGTTCAAAAATAGTATAAGATATAAACCAGATTCGATCCCACAGAGACTGTATTGGTTAACTATCTAAATTACACACCTAAGCAATAATGTATGGTTATTATTCAATGCTAAGACTATAACAAATTAAGATTGGTTAACTAATATTAACTACGAGAAATAAACACTTGAATTAATCAATATTAAACACACATGAGATCCTAACTTCAAAATTACTTCATTCAATAGTTATTGTTATTAACCTTAGCATGTAATGGTGATGATATTAATCGAACAACACGAAACTGATAATCGTCAACTTTTGTTGTACGAATACCATTCTACCAAACATCCACAATTTAGATAAAAGTTGAATAGGCATAAATTATGTTGAGATCCTATAAGTCTACAGAATTTGACAAATAATGATTTAAGCATAAGTTATTCATGATGATTACACAGGGCAAGTAAAACGGTTAGAGTTACCCACTAATCATGCATACAACACATGAACCTATGCTAGCATGGCAAGTTCTAAATCTCAATATCCACTGTCGCTTCATAAGAGATTAACAGGTTATCTTACATGTTCGCGACACATATAAGATGAATAAGCACACCTATACTAGATATCATACAATCACAACATACCAAGGTATTAAACAATTACCTAAAGAATTCCATAGAAAATCCGCTAGAATCCCATGATCACGATTAGCCCATAATAGAACTCGTCGTCACCATGGTTTCATATGAAAGCATGATAATAACACAATGATATAAGGCTGAAAAATACTTAATAAATAATAAAGTACGTCACAGGAGTATTAAGGTTCAAAGCATAAAGAAAACTAGCATCCACTGTTATAACGAATTAAAAGAATCATGAGATAAACTAATACTCCCTCTTCTTCGTTATTGTGTGCTAAAACGGTCTTCTCAATCATCTCACCTTCGCTCTCGTTGAAGAAAACGTCTTCCCATAAGGTTTATATAAGAGTCCGGGAGTCACCGTGCCAACAGAAGCCCAAACAGAATTGAAAACAAATAAAACCAGAATCTAAAATTCTGCACGCACGCGACCGCTTGCTCCCTACACGTGGTAGTGTGCTGGCACGCGGTCGCCTGCTCTTAGCACGCGGTCACGTGCTACCCTTCTGGAAAATTCTCTATTTTGCTCATGTTTGTGCTGATTTCTTTGCTCATCACCCCTAGACTGATTCCAAGCACTTCTTTAAGCTTTATTTGATAAAAACCACATATCTAAGCAAGTTATACCCTGAAATACAAAAACACTAGAAAACGGGTCAAATACACAAAATACTTGAGACACCAATTCAAGCTGTTATGAGACGCTCTAAGTGGTATAAAATGCCACTTATCAGATGGATCAAGTCTTGGCTAGATTCAGGGATGAGTATGTTACAATTCTTCGGAGCAATGCCAAGGCCTTAAGTCTACAGGATGTCAATGATGCAGTCATTGAGGTCAACAAAGCTCAACTCAAGGCTTTTCACCTGTTTGGTAAAGCCCTAGAACTCAAGTTGACTGGTCATGAAGACAAAATAAGGAAGTTGGTGAAGGAAAAAATGGATGAGATCATCCCATCTCAAGTACAGATCACCTCCAAGTTCAAGCATTTTGTTGATCAAATGTCGAGGATGGATTTTACTACCATTGAAAAGAAAGTCAAAAATCTCAAAAAAATCCTTCATCTCTCTTCATACAGTGCTCCAACAGCAAATCACTCATTCAAATGACACAAAGGTCAAGTTAGAACAACTTCACCAAAGCAGATATGAGCCTTCAGCTTTGCTCATGGATGGCATCAAACAGGCTGTGGAAGCAATTTCGGCTCCTCAACATCTACTAGCTCTTATCAGCCTGGCTCCACTTCTACAAATCTGCAAATCCAATCTCTCCAAAACCAAGTCTCAAAATTGCAGACCTCTAATGCTTCTCTCAGTGCACAGGTCCAAGCCTTGACTTCTCTAGTCAAGAGTCAACAAACAGACATCCAGACCCCGGTGGACTCTCATAAGCACCTTCAAATGCAGAATTATGTTGCTTTTGGGGCATCATGGGGAAGCTCAACATTTCACTGTCTGCTTTACCTGAACAAATAAGGCCAGAGTTACCAACTCCCCTCCTCATGCCTGTCACCAAGACTAAGGGGGAGATTGAGGCTAGGATTCAACAATCCAGGGATGCTAAATGAAAATCCAAAGAGTCTGTTCAGGTGGGACAAAGCTCAAGTGCTCAAGTTGATGTTGGGAAAAAAAGACTATCAAGGGCTGCAAAAGGACCCAATCAAGATCAGGAATTCAATGACCTTCTTGCAGTACTAAGAGTATCTCTTCAACACAACTATATGGCTTGCAAGAAAGCTTTGGGAAAGAACATCAATTTCATAAGAGCAGTGGTGGTGAAAGTTGATAATTTTCTAGAGAAAAAGATTGTCATGAACATCAATGATGGTGGTGTGGACAGGTGTCTCCAGGTGACTCTTCCATATCTTCAAACTTTAAGAGCATCTGAACTGGATGTAATGATTGACAGCGTGAATCCAGTTATTCAAGAAGATACTCAACTTCTCCAAGATCTCAAAAAGGCACAGATAGCGGCTTTTCCAGAAGCCTATCTATATCCACACAAAGGAGTATTTTATGTTTGTCCAACAACCAGTCAAGGAAGGCATCTCATTGTTCCTAAACATTGTGTCAGATCAAACATGAGGTTGATCATGACATTGCAGTCTGACTTGAAGCATAAAAAGAACAAAAAGCATGAGGATGTTGAAATGATAAAAATCTTGGACAGATATCTCTTGAATCCTGACACCATGTTGCCAAACACTCAATATAATTTAAGGAAAGATGGGGATGATGATGAGCAGAAGGATGACAAACAAAAGCCTTTTGGCTCAAATCCAAGTCAAACCTTTAAAGCAACTAGTAGCAAGGACAAAATCAGGGGGAGAACAAAGAAGATGGAAAGAAGAATGATGAGAAGAAGAGAGGAAGTGAGAGGAGAAGCAAAAAGAATCATGATGGCTCAGAACCACGCCAAACCCTAAAAATCCAAACACAACTAACTCAACCTTTGGCTCAACCTTCAAAGTCAAATGTCTCAAACATCAAACCACCTCAATCCTCT
Organism: Apium graveolens; assembly: GCF_009905375.1. NCBI lineage: Eukaryota > Viridiplantae > Streptophyta > Magnoliopsida > Apiales > Apiaceae > Apium > Apium graveolens. Next base: position 241,876,293 of record NC_133650.1, on the reverse strand, counting down.
AAGCCCAAATTTCTATACAGACAAACTGCTAACTCTTTTCTAAAAATTCCAATCACCACAAGCCAAACATCACTTAAGAAAATCTCAACCTTACCTTCTGTCAAACCATCACACAAAACTCATTTCAAGTCTGTTGGGAGAAAACCTAAGAAAGCTAAGCCTACTGAAAAAGTTGAAGTTACTGAAAGGGCAATCTGAAATTGTTCCAATCAAAATGATTTTCTACCCTTAAACCGGTGCAGTTTAGATGAAGACTATTTTCAACAACTGGCTAAGGAAATAGTTAGAGTCTGGGTTGTTACTCTAAAGCAAGTAAGAATCTACTTTCAAGATGGATCCATCACTTTTCTAGGAAGAAATTTGATGGACACTCTCTCTCCAACAGAAATCAAGAGAGTGATAAGTTTATTGAAGGATAAGGATACTGCTACAAGAGCATAGAGATCAGTTCTAGCTGAATGGTTGATTACAAGGGAGGAAAGAAGAGCAAGGAGTGAAGCAGAATATGAGGAGAAAAGGAGAAAGTATTATGAGGAGACTGAAATGTATATCAAAAGATCAGAAGAACTTAAAGAAAAAGGGATGAGCAGAATCACCAAGGATGGAAGATTTTTAAATGTAAAAGCTGGCTCATTTTCAAGATTCAGAATTCAAATGTTAGATGGTTATCCAAAGCAAGACGGACTCAAAATGATAGAAGCTCTAACAAGAACTCCAATAATAGAAGAACTTGAAATTCTTGTATATTTAAAAGACCTCATTATAGCAGAATCAGAAGTTCCAATCTTTATCTGATACTTGTAATCACTCAAACTCAAAATCATCTAATGTACAATTGTTGTAATTGTGTCAATTTTATATTAGTCTTATTTTCCATTTTAACTTGGGGTTAGTCTTGTTAACAGGCATGAATTTATGTTAAGCAATCTTCTCACAAATTGGGGGAGATTGTTATGCAAGACATGCATGTACGTTAACAAGACTAAATCAAATTAACAATCCTAAGTAAGTTGTATTGTAATCTTAGTTTGTATTTTGTATTGTAACATTAAAATATGTAAAAATGTCAAAGAGCAGACTGGAATCTTTTTCTTTTAAACAGTATCAAGCCTAAGAATTCTATCTGGAAGAAGATCAAGAAGATCATGCCTCAGAAGAATTATGAAGAAGCTTGGAGTTGAATACTTATGTTTTGGGAAAATGTTCTAAGTCAAGATCTCTACAAGTCACAGATTTAGTGTTAAAGAGAAGTCATTCGAGAACTTCACAATGACTTATAGAGAACTCATGAAAGCTACTAGAGAACTCAGAGATATTGACAAACCAAATTGAAGACATGGAGATTGGAGATATCGACAAGTCATTTCTTCACTAGAGAACTCAGAGTTATCGACAAGTTAAATTTCACTAGAGAACTCAGAGATATCGACAAGTCAAAATTTACTAGAGAACTCTGTGTTATCGACAAGTCAAATTTCACTAGAGAACTTTGAGATATCGACAAGTCAAAAAGTCACTAGAGAACTCAGAGATATCGATAAGTCAAAGTGAAGATATGAAGTGGAGAGATCTCGACAAGCCAAATTCTCTTATAGAGAACTCAGATACCTCTACAAGTCAAATCAATAATAGAGTAATTAGAGATCTCGATAAGCCAATATACTTATCGAGATGTCAAGTTTTCTATATGCCTAAACTGGAGATCTCGAGGTAAAATCTCAAAGTATAAATTGCAGACCAGTTCAATATCCAAGATTAACAATCAACAAACAATCCAACCAGTTGGATTGACAAGTCTACAAAAAATAGCTTGAAGAGTGTGCAAGATCAAGGGTGAAGATTAACTGACAAAGGAAGATCAAAGTTAACACAGTATGCAAAGATATGCTAAGCCAAATTTGGATGATATACTTTTCCTAAAATAGAAATGACAAGTGACAGTTTACTAAAGTTAATGGCATGTCTTATTATACACTGTGTAAACCAGCAGTTAACTGAGATATAAAGTAAACAATGGTCCTTTGTTACAAGTAACAATTTAGATCAGAAATCTTATATTCTCTCAAGGAAGAAGCTAAGCTCTTTATTAACAAAGAGCCTAGAAATTTTATAGCAAAACATTCTTAATTTTAATATAAAATTAAGTGAGTTTTGAAAGATCTGTGTTCACTATTATTGCATGCTTAAATTCAGTAGTAACACGTATCACTGCAAGATTTACACTTACTTTGTTCAAACCATAAATACTTCAAGAAAAGCATAAAAACAAAAAAACACATTCACCCCCCCCCCACCTCTGTGTGTAATTCATCACCTAACATTTAAGATATTCATTTCTTGTCTGACAGACTATAGGCTTACAAGTTGCAGTTCTAGTTCTTGTTTCTCAATCTCAAATTTTCCATTCACTTATGATAGCCTACTCATTTCCTCAATAGCAGCCACCATGCTTGTATGAATGTGAAACATTTCTACATTCATCTTTTCAACAGTTTCCTTATATTGTGAAGCATTCAAATCAATGGTGGTTAGGATAGGTACCTCAGATTTTGATGCAGATGATTCTCCTTCCTCCAAGGTCATGAGAGTATAATTTTTATATTCTTCACCATCATATGTGTCATCTCAACTTTGTCCTTCAACAATATAAGATTTTTCTTGTTATTTTGTCAGAAGTGTTTCATACTTAACTTCAAGCTCCAAATATGCCATATCTTTCTTCACCTTCTTTGGCTTTCAACATTGTGTGGTAAAGTGACCAAGTTCATCACATTTTTAGCATCTAATCTTTGATTTGTCCACAAATCCTGACTAATAGCCACTTTTTCCAATTGCATTTTACTGAGTATTTTCTTTCTACTTGTTGTTGTAGGATGTTTGACCTTTACCCTTGAAGTACCTAGGTTTTTTGACTTATATTTGAAATTTCCTCGCCATATAGGCCATAGACTGGTCCATTTCATCCAACTCATCAAGAGTGTAATACTCATCTTATTTCAACTCCATAATGACTTGCTTTTGAGGTTCCTTGTTCTAACGCTCAATAGGTTGTACAACTTGAGTCCGAGATTCAGTTTTATCTTCATTTATTTTCTTGTCATTAGCTATCAAGGCACTTGACACATCTACAACATGTCCTTGACTTAGCTTTACTGATTTTTTCTACATCATCTTTAGCTCATAGGTTTTAATAATACCATATAAAACCTCCAAATTTATTCTTCCTATATTTCTCCTTTCTCTTATTGCAGAGATCTTTTGTTCTAAATGGTCTGGAAGAGTAAGCAAGAAATTGAAGTTGACCTCCTCAGCTTCATAGAACTTGTCATGCAGCTGCAAGTCATTTATCAATTTGTTAAACCTTTCAAAAACCTCAGTAATGCCTTTTTTAGGTCTAGCCATAAAACCCTCATCTTGTGAGATCGGAATTCTTCTTTAACTTGAACTTACTTCCTCAGTACCTTCAATAGAATCTATGTCTTCTCCAAGATCTTCTTGGCTGACTTACAGTTGATAATGTTGTTGTACATGACATTATCAAGAGACTCAATCCGAATGAGTTGTAAGCTATTGTCAAGTGAAACTTTCTCCTTTTATGGTTCAGTGTATGTAGATCGATCTTTCGGAGCATAGTGACCAGGAACGACCATATCACCTTTACTTTCTTCAGGTACCCTCACCATAGAAATGAAGGGTCCATGCTTGAGAATTTCAAGATATAGTGGATGAGCTATCCTGATTAACAACATCTCCCATAAAGTGTAGTTCACTTTATCAAAGATAGGAATCTTGATACTGCTAAGTTTCTGTGCACTCATACTTTGAGGATCTAATCTGTTTACTTTTAGATTTTGCTCTAATACCACTTGTTAGGTATGAAATGCAACACATAGGGAGGGTGAATGTGTTTTCTTGATTTTCTTTGAATAACTGTCTTGAAAATTAGATTGGGCTTTGGAACTTGAACAACTAAATGTCAATTTGTAGTAATTAATAACTTAATGTAAAAGACATAAGCAATTTATCAAAACTCACTTGATTTATATTTAAATCAATTTTGTTGTGCTAGAAATCTATGTTCTTGAATAATAAGAACTCAGCTACTTCTCTTGAGAAAATACAAGATTTCTAGATCTGTAATCTTTTTCCTAAACAAAGGACCCGTGACATATTTTATAGATCAACATGCACAGCTTAGACCAACTTCAACCCAACTCTAAATATTTACTTTTACACCATTTTGGTGTAAAACTCCTCTCCAACCCAACTCTAAAAGTTACACCATTTTGGTGTGACAGCAAAAGTTACACCAAATTTGGTGTCACACTAAATTTTTAGAGTTTTTGTATATTCTCATGTTACCCTTGTACACCTTTAATAAAACAAATGTGTTCCATTTGTATCCCATTACTTTATTACTTTTAACTTTTAACTTTAGTTTTTGTATCCCATTACTTTATTACTTTTAACTTTTAACTTTAGTTTTATACTATAATAATAAAATAATCTATTTAGTACAAGAATGTTGTAAAATTTAGTGTTGGTGGGTTGGAGTTGAATTTGAGAATAATGTAGTTTTTACACTATTGTGGTGTAATTCACTAAATTTTTAGAGTTTTTGTATATTACCATGTTACCCTTTACTCCTTTAATTAAATTAATTTTTTCATTTGTATCCCATTACTTTATTACTTTTAATTTTAGTTTTGTACTTTAATGATAAAATAATCTATATAGTACAAGAATGGTGTAAAATTTAGTGTTGGTGGGTTGGAGTTGAATTTGAGAATAGTGTAGTTTGTACACTAAAAAATTACACCAAAATAGTGTAATGGGTTGCGGATACTCTTACAAAGATTACACTAAAATGGATTAACACATTTTCTAAAGTTATTTGTCTGTTTCCATTTTGAGTGCAGCAAATCTACATGTAATCTTACAGGTTAGTGACCCTCCTTTGTTCAGTTCATTTTGGCCCTTGATCTTGCATTCTTCAAGCTGCATTTGTAGACTTTCCAATTCAATGATAGAATGATTTGTTGACTGATAATCTTGGATCTTCAAATTGTCGGTATTCTGAATTTTGAGCTGTTGTCGAGATCTATTTTTATGTATAGAGAAGTCATATAGTGACTTATCGATATCTCTACTTCTCTATAGCATTATGACTTGTCGATATGTTTAGTCTTCTATGGGCAGTTTTGATTTGTCGATATCTTCATTTCTCTACATGCAGTTTTGAATTTTCGATATCTCCATGTCTCTACATGCAGTGTTGACTTGTCGATATCTCCACTTCTCTACATGCAGTTTTGACTTATCGACATCTCCCCTTCTCTACATGCAGTTTTGGCTTGTAGATATCTTCACTTATCTACAAGCATTTGACTTCTCTATAAGTAGAATGACATCTCTACAAGTATAGTGGCTTCTCTATAAGTTATTCTGACTTCTCAATAGACATCCTTGTACACCTTCATCTATGACTTGTCGATATGTTTCCAAAAACAACATTATTCAATTTTAAACTTCTACACTTCTCTATGAGGCGTGATCAGGCTTAATCATCTTCCACAGTTTATTCCTTAGCTTGATGGATGTTCATAGAAAAATTTTCCGGTCTAATCTCCCTAACATTTTTACATACTTAAGAGATACAATTACAAAATACAAAAGATTATTATATAACTAAATTTTAGGGTTGTCACTAGTGACTTAGTCTTGTTATGTACAGACATATCTTGCACAATAATTTACGTCCTGAACCCGCCCCATTGAGAATCCTAGTACTCGGTACTTACACCTAAATATCTTAATTTCCTCTTGACAAAAAACATACCTTAATTTCCTTCTTCCTTGCATATTTTCTTTTAATTAATAATTTTTACTTATCATAATTAGACCTTACTTACAAGTAAAAAAAAATCTTAATAAAAATTGCAATTTTTTGTTTCCTCTTAAAATATTAACATTCTACTTTCCATTAAGTCAAAATATTAATATATATATATACATAATTACAAGTAAAAACTTATATATTTTTAAAAATAAATAAATTTGTATGCATATACACAAAATAGTTTATTTGCATACGCATTCTATTCATGCGAATTGAGTGGGTATTTTGGGCGGTAATTATCGCCTACAGATATTTTGGTATTTACTTTTAAGAATGTATGGTAGAAAGGGCTTTCATCCTTATATATATTATAATAGTATAATTTTAATATTTAAATAAATTATGTAGATATTTGTTACGGGTCTCGTAAGTTCGGCCAATATAGTCAATATTACAAGGTTAGCTATAATTTTAGCTAAGAATAATATTTCATTATAATGTAACTTTTTTAATACAATATCTATAATTTTAATTTATGACCTGTCACGTAAATTTTTAAATAATAGTTTTCTTAGTTACTCCAAATTTATTATTTTAAACTTATCTTATTAGGATATCTCTAACCATGATCTTATTAGAAAAATTAGGAAACTTCTTGGAACAAAGTGTGGGTAGTCTATTCTTGATATCTAGCAATTTTTTTATTTGAAATGCACAGGCTCATTTGGGATTTCTTAAAAAATGTAATTTATGATTTAAAATTGAAAAGTGTCATATAAGTGATATGAATATTATAACTTATAAGTTATTTAGGCGTCTGGACAATTACTTATAAGTTACTTATGAGTTGTCGAGGTGTTTGGTAAATTATAACTTATAATGCCCACAAGGGTTGACTCAATTGGTTAAAAAGGGGATAACTAGGTCACATGTTCGAATCCCAGAGGAAGAGAATTTAGGATTATGTCTCTTGAGCCAGAGCATGTCGCTTAAATGCGGTTTACGTTGGTTCACGTGATTTGCAGGCTATTGCGTGAACCCGTAAGGTTTACCAGTGCGCACCCACCCGAAAGGTAGCGGTTACGGGTTACCTACGATAAAAAAATATAACTTATAAGTATAATTTTTTTAAAAAAATAAAAATTTAATATAATATAATTGAATAAATAAATAGAAAATTTTAAAATGTATTACCTAGTGCGCACCCGAAGGTAGAGTCTGCGGATTACCTACTAAAAAAAATTAAAATGTATGTTGACCACTCTTTTCGGAATGTAAAGAAATGAGGCGGGCGGAGGAAGTATTATATAAGTGTGACTCCTTTGTCATATCCAATTGTATACTGTTTTTTTAATACTCGACACGTATTTTAAGGTGAATGTTAAGTATACTTTCATATTTATTTTTAAATTTTTATTTTTTTTATTAAACTCTAAACAATATATTTTTATATGTAAAAGAAAAAAAATTAAAAACTACTTACAGAATTTTATTTTAAAGGAGTATTAAAATGTATGTCAAGTATTTGTCCCCAATATATATTATATAGGAGCAGAGGGAGTAATAAGTAATTTAGGAGTTTGAATAAGTTTACTTATAAATTTAAATAAGTGTTAATTTATAAGTTATTATATACTTTTTATAAAAACAATTATATTTAAATGTAACGGGTTTTTTTTTATGAATGCATGATTTAAAGAAAAAAGTTTAAAATTAATTAAACAATGTCAAGCGGACAACTCATATTCATACTTTTAATTTAAAAATCATTAAAATGAAAAATAAGTTAGAATGAAAATGAAAATGAAAATGTTGAGATGACTTCACTTTCATCATAAGTCTAAATATGATTATTTTAATCGTCATATCTTATTTACCCAAACACTCTTAATAAAATAGAAACGTCATTTACATCATAAAATAGGCGATGTGAGCTCCCAAACATACACAGGGTCAGTCATTCCTTATTTTTATTTGCTAAAAGTAAATGGTATTTCCCGGTGATTAACGGTGTAAGAGCTTGCTCCAATAATTACTTAGCATTCTCCTGGTAAATATTATTATTAAAATGATTCTTAAAAACCTAAGATACAAAATTAATATTTTACTACAACAACTCTCCTCAATTTATTCTTTATATATTTTGTATGCATTTTTTTATCTATATTTAAGGAGAAGTATGGTGAGATTTGTAAAAAAAAGAGGGAAAATAATAAATATCAATATATATATATATATATGAAAGAGGAATGAAGATGCTGCTTAATATTTGAGGAAAAATTGAAAATCCTAAATATTTGAGGATCACTTAAAAGTGTGTTAGAGACATTTTTCCTTTCAAAGTGGACAGACACCCATCTGTCTTTTGGCTTATTTGTGTCCTCACTTATAAGTTATTCTTATAAGTTATTCTTATAAGTTACTTCTGATTTATAAATTTGTAATAATTTATTGATGAGTCCCAATTTATAAGTTGAATTTATAACTTATAAGCTGATAAGTGAAATGTCGGTAACAACATATTTTTTTTCAACTTATTTTCATTTTTTTCCTTTTTATTAACTTTAATTTTTAAATTATATGTTTCAAATGTTAATTTAATTTAAAATTTATGAATTAAGATAATTATATTTAGAAATTAATTATTTTAGTTCGTTTAAATTAAAAAAAAATTAACTTATAAGTAAAATTATCCAAATACTTATATAACTTATAAATATTCATTTACTTATCACTTTTAAATTATTATTTATTCATTTTAATTCATAAGTTACTTATTAAAATAAGATTTCACCATCCCTATCCAAACATAGAATTGAACCCCCGCTCATAAACACCACCGTCTATGGCAGCCACAATGTCCACTGCCGGGTTATTCTCTCCGGGTAAGAACCCGTTTCTGGGTCCGATCCCTCTTTCATCTTCCTTTGTTATGCTTGATAAACTTAATATTAAGTTGCAACAGAGGAGCTGCATGCGTTTTGTAGTGGAAGGTGGCAAATCGGGTCCTCGAGCTGACAACCAGACAATACTAGAAGTGTTAATGTTTGAAGAAGATACGAGGGAGAGATTTACTTGTGTTGTCGCGGCTGTTATGTCTAGTCTTGGGATTATTTTTATGTCTGTCTTGGCTGTTTATTACAGATTCTCTTACCAAATGGAGGAGGTAATTACTAATTACTTCTATGTATAGTTAACACATTTCATGTGATATACTAGCAATGTTGTTACTGTAATTGCTTTATAAATTAGGCATGTGATTGTGTCGAGCCGAGTTTTGTACTGATTGAGCTTCGGTTGTGACGCTCGTAAGATTATAATCCAGCCGGTTTAGAGTACTAGAAATGGTGTGTAGTTCGAGCTCGGTTATAAAGAAAGCAAGATTTTTTAAAAGTTCCTAGTTTTGAAAAGAACTCTAAAATTTCATATTTTTGGAATATGAAAATTTTGTTTAAATTTCGTTTAGACGTGTTTTAGTGCCTAGAACACTTTAGTACATTCACTCATCACAATTTTATTTAATGTTTTAATATGATATTGATACCTTCTAGTCTACCATGTTAACAAGCCTTTCAATCAACCTTTTCTGGGCCAACATAGCGTGAAATTGTTATTACATATTTCAATTTTTTCTTTCTAATAAAATGTTCTTTTGTTCTTTGAAAGAGGTCGACGGCTCTCACCTCAATGGGGGCATGTGTGCATGATTATTTTAAAAAATGCAGAGTGTGACAAATATGTAATCTGTGTTATTTTTAGGGTGGGGAACTTCCTTATTTGGAGATCTTTAGTACATTTGTGCTCTCTCTTGGTGCTGCTGTAAGTTCCATTTGCTATATACCGACTAACATCTATAACTGCTACAAAAGGTTTAATGGCCATTGACATGTTCCAAAATTTCCTTAGATTCATTTGGAACTCTTTCTAATGTTTTTAAAGGCCTACAGTGTTTTGTGACGATTTATTGGATACCATTACAATTTTTAGGTTAGTATGGAGCTTATGTCAAGATGGGTACACAAAACCTTGTGGCATGCTTCATTGTGGCATATGCACGAGGTATGTCATATGTTTTTCTTGCAGACTTGGTGAATATATGAAATTGGTTATGATTTTATTATAAATTGACTCCTAAACTTAATTTTAGAATTTCGAAAGCTTCATGGAAATTCATTACTTTCACAAATAATATATTTAATTTTGAATGCAATATGATTATCATTTATCATGTTATTGGGATTTAGTGCTGAGATCTGAAAATATGTTTATTTGACATGAAAGTCTCACCACAAACCAAGAGAAGGGCTGTTTGAGCTGAACGATGCATTTGCAGTAATGAACGCAGTTCCAGCAATAGTTTTGCTGGCCTATGGTGTCTTTCACAAAGGCCTTTTACCTGGTATCTGTTTTGGTTCGGTAAAAATCTCTCGCACAACTTCATTTTATTCCACCAGATAGTTTCTATTTATAGGATTGAAATTGATACATTCTTGTCAATTACTTTTGTTTCACAACTACTAGTAACATTAATTACTATGTAATGCCAAAAACACACTCTGTTCACAGTGATAAAAGAACCATATAAGTTTATTCTCTTATCAATTTCATAATAAAACAGCTTAAAATAATTGCATTCAATTACAGTAACATGTTATAATTGTTAGAAAATGGAGTTATTAAGTTCATAATTTTATTATGTTCTTGTTGTTAATTCCATAATCTAATGATTGGAAGTTGGTTCTAGATATCGGGACTTAAACTTTCATGTATGGGTTTAAGAATTTTCTTAATGAAATCCATAAGAGAAATGAAGTTGAAGTTAGTAGCTTGGAAAAGCTTGTTTTGAGAATGTGTTTGTCCCACATAGAAAGAAATAAAAGGGGTGTTGGCTTTATATAGTATAACACACATGGGTAGTGCATAACTACTAAGGTGTGTTATGGTGCGTGGTGTTCTCACGAGCCCACGCGCGCGCCGCCGCCGCCGCCACGCCTCGGCTCGGCACGGCACGGGTCGAAGGGCGATTTGGGCGAATGTTTCGGCGTTTCGCGTACGCGAGGCGACCTGGGCGGGGAATTTTATTTCGTATCGATTTAATATAATATTTTAATTAGAATTTATTTATCAGTTGGGCTGGGTTGTGTCTGTTGGGCTCAATTGGACTGGGTCGGATTGCATAATTGGGCTAAGTCAGATACAATGAACCTGGACTTGTAACTGATGATATATATTCAGAAATTAAAGTATATATATATAAAACGGATGGTTTAATGTGTGGATTAATATATATCAGCTGTTACATTATAATAAATCAGCTGTTACGATTTATTTTAAATGTGCAGTTTAAATTCATATATTAAATTTGGGGTGGTCAGTTACACTTAGCCTCTAGTATAAATAAAGGACTAAGCTGCTGAGTTTTACACACCACACCCTACATTCTCTTCTCCTCTTCCTCTCTGCTCTCTCTCCCAAACACAAGTCAGTCAGTAGTTGGTTTTCCGGCGAGTGAGGAGCTAGTCGTGGTTGAGCTTCGAAGGTGCTGTAATTCAAAGCTCTGAGCTGTTTTATCCTGGAGGAGGTGTTGCAAGCATCCCCAGTGCAGCAGGTGGGGGCAATAATCTCTTCAAGAGCAGTCAGGTCTTCGTATAAGGCCTGACGACTCAGCTGTTCTTATAATTTTCTTGTTGTACATGTTTTTGCCTCAAGCTATGGCTACTGGTACAACTTCTTTCCTTCCTCTAGTTTTACAGTCACTGACATGCATGTATTTTACCTTCACGTTTTGTTTCAACTTGCTTGGCCTTGGCTTGTTTAATATGATATATAACTGCCTCTATGTTGCTATAATAATCAGTAATTCCAACATCCTTGAAGAGATTAATTGTTATATAATATTTAGCATAATGTCGAGCGAAACTGAGGTTCCCGTTGTTGGTGGTGGTAGTGGTTCTGGTGCATCTGTTGTGGCCATTGATTGGACCACTTACAGTTTTCCACAAGCCGTTGAATTAACTGGCTTGCCAGAGAAGTTCAATGGTGGTGTAGGCTTTTCTCGCTGGCAGAAAAGAATGAAATTGTGGTTGACTGTAAAGGGTCTATGGCCTGTTGTGGAGTATGAGAAACCAGTGGTGGATCAAGAGAAGGCTGAAACTGTTAAGGGTTTTGCGAAGTGGGCTGAGAAGGATGGTGTGGCCAGGGCGGCCATTCTGGCTGCTCTCACTAACACATTGTTTGATGTGTATTCTTCTGATGCCTACTCTGCAAAACTCTTATGGGAGAAGCTGGACCAGACACATAATACTGACTCTCAGGGTCTTGAGAAGTATTCTGTGGCTAAGTTCCTTGAATTCAAGCTGGTGGACAACAAGTCCATGACTGAGCAAGTGCATGAATTCGAGATGATAGTGCATGCTTTGAAGGAGTCCGGAATGGACCTCCCTGAAAAGTTCAAGGTTATGAGTGTGATTGAAAAGCTTCCGAAGTCTTGGGAGGAGTTCTCTCTATCCCTGAAAAGACAAAAAGGAGAGATCACCTGGACCAACCTTATGCTGGACATCTCGGTTCAAGAACAACACAAGTCCAAACAAGGACATGTGATGCCAACTGAGGCCGGGAGCTCGAAGGTAAATGTAGCAACTGTAGGACAGAAAAGGAAGGGTGTGGCTAAGAAAGTTAGCGCTAATAAACCTAAGAGTGACAAGGACAAGGCCAAGAAACCCAAGGCAAACAAACCGTGTTGGTCTTGTGGGCAGGTTGGGCACTGGAGTAAGGACTGCCCTACAAAGAAGGCGAAGAAGGCTGAGGTGGTAGCACAAGCGAATGCTGTGCTTGCAACTACAAGTGGGCCCGTAGTGAACATGGTTGTTGGTGAGGCCACGGCTTCTGAAACCAACGCAGACCGGTATGTTTCCTACAACCCTGTATTATTTTCTACCTATCTGTCAAATGAATGGTTGATAGATACTGGAGCTAATGTGCATATTTGTGCTGATATTAGTCTATTTGTATCTTATCAACAGAGTCATAGCTTGACAGTGACGATGGGGAATGCTAGTGCTGCTCAAGTACATGGAATAGGAAACGTAGACCTGAAGTTCCCTTCTGGACGTATTCTATCCCTAACTAGAGTGCATTATGTTCCCGACATGCGTAGAAATATAATAAGTGGAAGCTGTTTAGTTTCCAATGGCTTTGAAATTTCCTTCAAATGTAATAAAGTAGTTCTTATTCACACTGGTACATTTTTTGGCAAGGGTTACTTGTCAAATGGTTTATTTGTAATTAATGCTGAACCCGTTTTGGGTACATTAAATAATGTTATTCTTCCTTCTGTGAATTGTGTTGAATCCTCAAGTTTATGGCATGCTAGACTAGGTCACTTAAACTTTGGTGCTCTTAAGAATATGATGAACTTAGAGTTGATTCCAAAACATACCATAGAAAAGAATTCTAAATGTCAAGTATGTGTGTCAGCTAAACAAATAAGGAAACCTTTTCATAACATTGTTAGGGATTCAGACTTGTTAGATTTAGTACACACTGATATTTGTGAATTTGGTGGTGTGTTGACTAAGGACCAGTTTAGATACTTCATTACCTTTATAGATGATAGTAGTAGATATTGTTATGTTTATTTACTTAAACATAAGGATGAAGCACTTAGTAAATTCATTATATATAAAACTGAAGTAGAAAAACAAACTAGTAAGGTACTTAAACGTTTGAGATCTGACAGAGGTGGTGAGTATACAAGTAACTCCTTTAATGAATTTTGTGAAAACAATGGTATAGTTCATGAAGTTACTCCACCATACACACCTGAGTCTAATGGGGTCGCTGAGCGAAAGAACTGAACATTTTAAGGATTTTGGAAGTGGTTTTATCACTTACAATGTCGAGGACGAACCTTTAACTTTCCGACAGGCTATGGACTCTTCGGAGTCTAGGCATTGGAAGGGTGCTGTAAAGAGTGAAATTGACTCTATTGTTTCTAATGGAACATGGGAGTTGGTTGATCTCCCTCCTGGGTGCTCTACTATTGGGTGCAAGTGGGTCTTCAAGAGGAAGTTGAACCCTGACGGCTCAATAGATAAGTACAAAGCTAGACTGGTGGCAAAAGGGTTTAAGCAAAAAGAAGGAATTGATTACTTTGACACATACTCTCCGGTTGCTAGGATGGTAACAATCCGTATGCTTATAGCATTGGCTTCGGTCCATGGTCTTATCATCCATCAGATGGATGTAAAGACGGCTTTTCTTCATGGTGAACTTGAAGAAGAGATTTATATGGATCAGCCTGAGGGATTTGTTGCATCTGGCAATGAAAGGAAAGTATGTAAGTTAATCAAGTCCATCTATGGCTTGAAACAAGCTCCCAGGGATTGGCATAAAAAGTTTGATGATACTGTATTGCCATTCAGTTATGTAGTTAATGAAAATGATAAGTGTGTCTACACCAAAGTTAAAGGTAGTGAGTATGTCATCTTATGCCTATATGTGGATGACATATTATTGTTTGGAACCAATATTGAGATTATTAACGAGACAGAAGCATTCTTAAAAAGGCACTTTGAAATGAAGGATATGGGGAAGGCTAGTGTGATTCTTGGAATCAAATTGATTCAGTCAACTGAAGGAATAACCTTGACTCAATCTCATTATATAGAGAAATCTATACTTGAGAAATATGGTTATTCACAGTGTAGAATCGCTAGTACACCCTATGATTCTAAAGTTGCCCTTGTCAAGAATACTTCTAGAGTTCCTGTGTCTCAGTTAAGGTATTCTCAGATTATTGGGAGCTTGCAGTATCTTGCTAACTGTACTAGACCAGATATCTCATATTCTGTGTCTAAGTTGGCTAGATATACAAGCTGTCCAAACAGAACTCATTGGGATGCTCTTGATAGAGTACTTAGATATCTGAAAGGCACAATGTACCTTAGTTTACACTACAGGAGGTTTCCTGGTGTACTTGAAGGGTACAGTGATGCAAGTTGGATAGCTAAGAAGTCTGGTTCCAATGGAGTGACTGGATATGTGTTTACCCTTGCGGGTGGAGCAGTATCCTGGAAGTCGACTAGACAGACTATTGTGACTCGGTCGACATTTGAGGCTGAGCTGTGTGCACTTGATGCCACTGGGACGGAGGCTGAATGGCTACATGGGCTTATGTCCACGTTACCTGTAGTAAGCAGACCGCTTCCTGCGATTGCTATTCATTGTGATAGTCGAACAACTATTGACAAGATTAGCAGTAAAAAGCATAATGCTAAAACAAAGAGACACATCCAAGTTAGACTTAAGTCTATAAGGGGGTTAGTGTCTGACAGGATTATAGCTATAGAGTTCATAGGAACTCAGAATAATATAGCTGATCCTTTGACTAAAGGACTGGAACCTGCAGTAGTCCTTAAGTCAAGGTTGGGGATGGGACTGTCAACCCATCATAATTCATCAACAGTGGGAACCCAATACACATGAGAGGAGATCCCTCGAAGTGTATTCAATGTGGTAATAACAAGCTGTAAGGGTGAATTGGTAGTACCTTTGCTACATAGATGATACTCATGTATCTGAGTCTATCCCCTGTAAACCTAGAAGGTACTGTGACTGCTAAGAAAGTAAGAGTGTTACAACTCTGAATGGGATCAAGTCGTTAGACGAGATATTAGCAGTATATCTCTGGAGATGCCCAGCTAAGCGAATGTAATTGTGTGGTCGCAATTAGAGGAAAGGGTTATTCCTTGAAGCATTCGACGAACAGGATCGAGACATGACCATTAATGTCTCAAAGCCGTAGATTGGCTCCATAGCCGTTGATTTGTTGTTGTCTATGGAAAGTGGTAACACCCAACGGATTAAGATTCAAGGTGCAATATTCCATCTGAATCCGGTAGCCATTGAAGTAGAGAACTTAGGAGGGTTCAAACCCGGAAGGGTACCGACTCTGAAAAACAAATCATGATGAGAAACCTGAAACGCATTTCTGTATGGATTTGTGGGGAATTGTTAGAAAATGGAGTTATTAAGTTCATAATTTTATTATGTTCTTGTTGTTAATTCCATAATCTAATGATTGGAAGTTGGTTCTAGATATCGGGACTTAAACTTTCATGTATGGGTTTAAGAATTTTCTTAATGAAATCCATAAGAGAAATGAAGTTGAAGTTAGTAGCTTGGAAAAGCTTGTTTTGAGAATGTGTTTGTCCCACATAGAAAGAAATAAAAGGGGTGTTGGCTTTATATAGTATAACACACATGGGTAGTGCATAACTACTAAGGTGTGTTATGGTGCGTGGTGTTCTCACGAGCCCGCGCGCCGCCGCCGCCGCCCCGCCCCGCCACGCCTCGGCTCGGCACGTCACGTCACGGGTCGGGTCGGGTCGAAGGGCGATTTGGGCGAATGTTTCGGCGTTTCGCGTACGCGAGGCGACCTGGGCGGGGAATTTTATTTCGTATCGATTTAATATAATATTTTAATTAGAATTTATTTATCAGTTGGGCTGGGTTGTGTCTGTTGGGCTCAATTGGACTGGGTCGGATTGCATAATTGGGCTAAGTCAGATACAATGAACCTGGACTTGTAACTGATGATATATATTCAGAAATTAAAGTATATATATATAAAACGGATTTATTTTAAATGTGCAGTTTAAATTCATATATTAAATTTGGGGTGGTCAGTTACACTTAGCCTCTAGTATAAATAAAGGACTAAGCTGCTGAGTTTTACACACCACACCCTACATTCTCTTCTCCTCTTCCTCTCTGCTCTCTCTCCCAAACACAAGTCAGTCAGTAGTTGGTTTTCCGGCGAGTGAGGAGCTAGTCGTGGTTGAGCTTCGAAGGTGCTGTAATTCAAAGCTCTGAGCTGTTTTATCCTGGAGGAGGTGTTGCAAGCATCCCCAGTGCAGCAGGTGGGGGCAATAATCTCTTCAAGAGCAGTCAGGTCTTCGTATAAGGCCTGACGACTCAGCTGTTCTTGTAATTTTCTTGTTGTACATGTTTTTGCCTCAAGCTATGGCTACTGGTACAACTTCTTTCCTTCCTCTAGTTTTACAGTCACTGACATGCATGTATTTTACCTTCACGTTTTGTTTCAACTTGCTTGGCCTTGGCTTGTTTAATATGATATATAACTGCCTCTATGTTGCTATAATAATCAGTAATTCCAACAATAATTGTAATGTATATTAATGGTGGCTTACTCTTTGATTGTGATACAGGGCCTGGGATTTACGGTATTGGGAATCACTTACATATTTGTCCATAACGGTATTGTCCATAAACGTTTTCCAGTAGGTCCCATTGCCAATGTCCCTTATTTCAGAAAAGTTGCTGCTGCTCACCGGGTAATTTCTGGATTATTTAAGAACTTATGTACACCATCCTAAAAATCTCAGCTCATAAATCACCTGGCATTTCATTTTATTGCACAATTAAAAGAATTTATTTGCTAGAAGGTCACCCTCCCTTTTATCTTTGCTTAGTGCTTTGTAAAAAACTTGGACAATTTCCTAAACAATGCGTATACTTAAATTTCGGTACCTCCAGACTTTTCTTTCTAAAAGTTCTTATATTTTGTAAGTGTTGGGAGAGGGGGAGATGAGATTCAAGCCTTCTTAGCACTAGGAGCACCCTTGCCACTGCCCAGCACTCTTTGATTATCAACCTCCAGTCTTTCATTATAGAGTAACAATTAGAAGCACTGCCTGATCCGTAAATTTCTGAGCGAGTTAAAGACAATATTGTTACACGTGCCTTCTAAAATTCGACATATAATTGGACTATCTTTTTCGTTGATTATTTAAAAAACCTACAATGAGAGCAATACAATTTTTTTGAAAAAAAGTGGAAGAATAACACGGACATTAGGTAAGTGAGTTTTTTCAGGATTGGGACCGACAACATTTAAAATATTTTGTACTAAACAAAACAAAACAGGGGTGGATGCTTAAATTTTTATCAGAATTTAGGTCATGTAGTAACGCCTTCAAAATTAGATGGGGCGGACCACTGCCTGCATCCACCTCTGAGTCCCTACCTTTGTGATACCAGTATCAATTTCTTATATGGTTCATTATGTAAAGTTTAACTACCACAAGTACTACTGCTCCATTAACTTTGTATAAATTTTCTTATATATTTTATTAACTAAACAATATTAGCTGATACTGATGTTTGTTTGTAGCTGCACCACATGGAAAAGTTTAAAGGAGTCCCGTATGGGCTGTTTTTGGGTCCTAAGGTATGTTCATGCATGACACTTGTAATCCTTCCTGTTGCTCTTCTAGTTTCTTCTTTTATACTTGCTCCACAAGTGGTTATGGTTATATTTACTTGATTACATATAAGAACTCTTATATATCTAAGATGCGTGTCTGTGTGAATAGGCGGACCTAGAGTGGGACGAGTAGGGGGACTACATGCCCCCAAACTTCCATCTAGTACTATAATAAGTGTACTATTACTGAAAATTTAAGTTACCTGGAATGAAATTTGAGATTTGAGAAACAAAATTGCCTGTCTTTGGTTCAAGTTCTACTGATATACATATATATCTGTGCCAGTTAACATTTTCTTATTTTAGCTTCTAGTTATAAGTTTATACTCCACTAAGTCCGGTCTATTACACTAATAGACATATAGATTATTTATTATTTCAAAAAATTTATATGTATTTAGACCCATGGTTTTATTTTATGTGACATGTTACCAAGCCAACCCAGGCATTGAAGCATACCTAGTGTATGCCCCTCAGGCCTCACGAAATGAGTCTTAAGAGTTGGGAGAGTAAGATGTACGCAAAGCTTACCTCTATTCATACACCTACAAGTAGAATTTGACATGTGTATTAATGCATTATAAATTTTTAAGTATTGGGAAGCCGGAATGGGGAGGTGATAATGCTAGCAGTAGGAGTTCTATGTCCGCCCCAATTTTTGTCTATCTGTGTCTTACTTTTGATATTCGTGGACTATAGGAAGTTGAAGATGTGGGAGGCCACGAAGCTTTAGAAATCGAGATCAATACCAGTATCAAGTCATCTGCTTCTAGAGCTAAAGATGACTGGATGTAGGTTTTTAAGTGTTAAAAGGAAATAGTTCAAGGTTATTAGTCTCAGTTTATAATTTACTTTCGTCTGATAGAAAGGTTGATAGGAATGAAAAGGTAATGATGTGAAGATTTGAGGTTGGACAGTCCAGAATAGAGAGCTGGGAGGCTGGAGGATGTTAATCAGTGGAAATTCGTTGTGGATTTTTCCACGGCATTAGATTACCAGGTTCATTTTATCATTAGTAAGGAGAATCGCATCTTCCATTTTTTATTTTTATTTTAACTAAATAGGGTCAAAGGCCCAAGGGAATTTGTTGAGAATATGGTTTTTCTAAGATTTGTACATTTCCTTCTTTCAAGAAGAGTTCACGATGTTCAATTGTATGTATTTGTGTACACACGAATCATGCATAGTTAAATTGCTACAAATCCATAGCTTAGTAAGAAAAAAGTCCAAATACTGTTAAACTCAAAATAAAAAAGAAGAGGAACGTGAAAAGGATATGAGGTTTAATAGAATAAAATGAAAAAAATTAAGCACTTGATAGTTTATAAAGTTATAAAGAAGATACACCAATGTCACTCCTTTACTTGAAGCTTGTGATCATGATCTGTATTGCAAAATCCTATATACTATATAAAATCCATATCTGAGTAGTCATTCTTGTAGATAAATTGTCAACACATACACATCAACACACTCACCTGATTACTTTGTCCAAAATCGGTTTGATAGGAGTTGGGATTAGCAGGCGTAACTGCAGCTAAACAGCTTTCCAAATAGCACTCAGCTGGTATTGGAGTCCTCAAACTCACTTGGAGGAGTGTGAAAACATTGCTTATTTCGCATTACAAAACTACAAACACGATCCCCAGATTATGGGTTCTTTGATTTCCTTGAACTACAAGGGATAATTCGAAATGTTGGATTATCTATATTAAAATTTTCCTTGTAGTCCAAGGAAAATCAGAGAATTCATAATCAACAGTTTCTCCGAGCTCACATGCAAGAATGATTATGAACCGGAGGTCTGCCGTTCCTTTTGTGACAGCTCCACAGTGACCCTGCTATACAATCTACAAACGTCTGCTGACATTTCGTAAAAGAAAAAGAAAGGAGTGGTTCAGGAAAGCCGCCAGCAACGGGGTACTTGTAATGAAAGGGGAATTAATCTAAATGTTTGTCCAAGGCTCAGAACTAGGAAACAACAAATTTATTTTTTCAGATCTTAGTGTGTTTTTTTTTTCTTTCTAAATTATCATTTTATCCTTAAAAATCAGTATAAATTTTACTTTGAGTCCTACCTTTAAGAGAAGAATCAGTTAAAATTTTATTACCAAGTATTTTAGTATAGGGTCATATTAAATCTTGGTTCCGTAACACACGATGATAATGAACCGGATGTCTGGTTTTCCGTTTATGATATAGCTCCCCAATTACCTGCTGTACAATCTAGGAACGTATGCAGCCTATTAAAGTGTCTCACACGTTTCACTAGAAATACAATATTTCCTAAGAGAATGGGACCTCAGTGTTTATTATTTTTGCCAAGTGACGTAATAGCTTACGTTCAATTTTGAAGCAATCATTAATGAGTCGGTGTCGTTGTTATTACTTTTATACCAGCATATAACAATTTCGAAGTAGAGTTTCTGTTCAATCTTTTTAGTGATTTTTGCCTCCAAAATGATAACTTCAGTGTTGATCTTTGTCCCTGCACCTGGAGTTGGCCATTTGGTATCGGCAGTTGAGGTTTCAAAGCTTTTTATCGGTCGAGATGATCGGATTTCCATCACTATCCTGATAATGAATCTGTCTTCTGACTCCAGCATTGATGCCATCACTCAGAACCTTAAGAAAGATGTTCCTGACAGAATATCCTTTGTAGACATCCCTGCTCTGGATGACGCTATCATGACGGGGCTCCAATCTAATTATTACCCCAAATTTCTCATGTCCTTTCTTGAGATCCAGAAAACGAAAGTGAGAGATTTAGTTGCATCGATTTTGAGCCGTTCCGGATCTTCTAAGCTAGCTGGATTTGTCATTGATTTTTTTTGCACAGCAATAATAGATGTTGCAAATGAGTTCAATGCCCCCGCATATGTTTTCTTCACTTCTGCTGCTGCTTCTCTTGGCTTTATGTTTTACAGTCAAAGTCTCAAAGACAACGAAAACCAGGAAATCTACGAGTACAAAGACTCAGAGGCTGAGTTGTTAATCCCTAGTTTCTCAAACCCGGTTCCTGCTAAGGTTTTGCCTTCTGGGATGCTGAGCAAGGATGGATCTGACATAATGACTAGTATTTCTCGAAGATTACGAGAGACAAAAGCTATTGTAGTTAATACGGTATTGGAACTGGAACCCCATTCAGTTAAGTCTCTTGTTGAAGATGAAAACACTCCTCTCATTTACCATGTTGGCCCCATCATTAAGTTAACGGACGGTGAGTCAACAAGCCAAGGCCAAATATCTAATGAGGCCATTATTAGCTGGTTGGACAGCCAACCACTTTCATCTGTAGTGTTTTTGTGCTTTGGGAGCATGGGAAGTTTTGAGCCAGAGCAAGTATCGGAGATAGCACGTGCGTTGGAACTCAGTGGACAGCGTTTCCTATGGTGCCTTCGGCGCCCATCGCAAGAAAAGGGAACAGGGGTACTGCCAAAAGATTACGAGAATTACAATGAGGTCTTGCCAGAAGGATTCTTGGAGCGGACAGCAGAAATAGGAAAAGTTATTGGGTGGGCACCGCAGGTGGCTATTCTTTCTCATCCATCAGTTGGAGGTTTTGTTTCCCACTGCGGGTGGAACTCGATACTAGAGAGTATATGGTGTGGGGTACCGATTGCTGCTTGGCCTATGTATGCCGAGCAGCAATTAAATGCATTCAAGTTGGTTAAGGAGCTGGGGCTGGCAGTGGAGATTAAAATGGATTACAGAAAAGGCAGTTTTGGTCCGAGTGTACTTGTGAAAGCAGAAGAGATTGAGAGGGGAATAAGCTGTTTGATGGATGAAGAAAGTGAGATAAGGAAGAAAGTGAAAGAGATGAAAGACATATGCAGAAAGGCCATCACAGACGGTGGCTCATCTTATAATTCAACTGGACAGTTCATTGAGGACCTGATGGATAACATCCGGAACGGAAGAGAGGCGTGAATCCTATGCAAATAATGTCCGGAGCTCTGAACTATAATTCTGGTCAAAGCTTTACCTAAATCTCCAGTGTCAGGTAACTTGAAGCTTCTGAATTCGATCTATTTCTTTTATGTCAGGCATTTCTTAGGAGCTGGAGACCTTCAGGCTTTAAGATATATATCTTAATATTGTTCTTGAGTCATTGTGTGTAGCTCAGCTTAAAATTTTGTGATACCTGATATCTCATGTAGTCACATGTGGGCTAAAGTTGAGAATGTGGGTCGCTTCCAAAGATACAAGGACAAGTGAAGTTGTATCCAGTTGCATCCGAGACGGTTCAGAGGTGTTTCGCATGCCTCGCTTGATTGTATTGGTTCAGTACTATCATGTAATAATTGTAATCTTTGTTCTTCAATAAAGTTCGTATAGTTTCGCAGTTTTCCAAAAAACCTTTTTGAAAATATATTCTGGTGGTTTTTCAGCGTCATACTTCTAGTTGAATGTGCAAGCCACGGTACATACAGGGTTTAACACTTGCAGGCTGCGGCTATGTTCAGAGCAGCACTTAAAACCAAAGTTTTGCACCTCATTCAACAATTCACTAATGCTCAACAAGTTATTGTCACCGATTTTGTTGCCTTAAAACACATTACTGAAATGCATCATAACAGAGATTAAGCACACTACAGAATTTGCAAAATTAATATACAAGGCCTGGCCTGAAATTGAGTCAAGCAGTTGTGTTAATAAACTTATCTTTCAAATAAACAACGCGTTAGATTGGAGATTGTAATTAATAAACTTATCTCTGTTATATTTAGAAACACCCTTGCAGAAACTAGAAACAAACCCAGCCCAATATGAATTTTAAATACACAACCCCACACATAACTTATATGCACCCTGTCACATACATCGCCACCTAATTTCTTTCATTTTTAAATTATTTTTTCTGTCATTTAACGAGTTTTTGTTTAAATTTGACTTCACTATATTTTTGTATATCCTTCAACGATCAGTAGTTATGTTTACAAGAATCACTAAAATTTAGGAAATTATGAAATTACCTACGCAACCTACTTCGACCTTCACCAACACAAACACAAACGTTGTTTCTCTATCACTTTGTCTATTCTCCATTACAACTAATCAACCACTATCTCTAATCTACCTCAACCCACCAACATGTTCGATCTATCTCGGCCCACCATTACTACCTACCACTAAATTCTTCGATTTCTATAATCATCTATCTCCAATCATTGTTTATATTATATAAATCACTAGCTTGTATAACAAAAAATGATGGAGATGATCAAAGTTGGAAATACAAAATAAGGGTGTTGGTACTTGGAGTCTATTGAACGATTACTTTGAAATAGAAGGGAGATATATATTAATGAAATATAAAATCAATGAACATTCACCAATAACCACCAATTTCCAATAAAAACACCAAATCTGTAATTTGAACATGATATATGAATACAGATACTAATACGTATGAAATAAATCACCAGATCTACTCTTCCATCACTAAATCATATGATGAAAATCACTGATTTATATCACAAAAATCAACAATTTGTATCATGAAAATCACCAAATGTTATATACGAGACATATACATACAAACATATTTTTACGACATAAATCAATGAAAATCGTCAATCTTGTTGGTTGGAGAAGTTAGTGATGATTTATTGTAGTAGGGGTATAATTATTTTATTAAGAATGAGTAGGGGAGGAAGTGCTCCAATTGGTGTGGTAGAATGATTAGTCTTCATATTTTTTTATTATAATTGATAGACTAATTCATTCTTGGCCCTAAACCCTAAAGGACCCTAGACTCTACACCCTAAACCCTAAATAGATGCAATGTTTATCCTAATTTCTTATTATTAGAAAGATATAAATATTTTTAAAACCTATTTAAGCAATTGGTGAACCCTAAAAAATTAAAAACTGTTAAATTAAGTTTCATTTTAAATTACACATAGAATTAACTAATTATATGGTCTGGTTTCTAGGGGTTTAGGGCCTAGACTAAATTAGGGTTTAGGCTATACGGAAAGGCCTTAAACCCTAAACATTTATCAACTAATTTCTTATTATTAGAAAGAGCTAAATATTTATAAAATCTATTTAAGAAATTGGTGAACCCTAAAAAATTAACAACTATTAAATTATGTTATAATTTAAATTTTAGATGGTAATTTCTAGATCTTGAATTATTAATTTTTGTAAACAGAAAAAACACACTATTCAAAAAAAGTTGAAAGAAACTGAAATACAAGAAAGTCAAGATCAATTTCAAGAGCAAGTACCAAACAAGAAACCAAAAATGAACAAGTGGAATAGGAGGACGGTGAAAAAAAGGTAAAAAGTCACTATATTACACATGTTATTCAATAAACTAGTAGTCTGTGTGTAAAAGTTAAAAGGTATAGTAGGAGATTAATGGTGTATGATGGGAGAAAGAGATGGGACACCAGGAGAAAGGTGTGGTACATGAGAAAGGAGTTAAATCACTAGTTATACTTACGAGAATCACTAAAATTAAGAAAGTTCTGAAATTATAGTAATTTCGGTTTAGTGATCCCGTTAAGTATAAATAGTGATTTATCATCGAAATATAGCAAATATGGTATGCAAATTGATTGTTGGGAGATGGAGAAAAATATAGTAAAGTCGGATATTAAAAAAAGTTTGTTGGTTAATGGAAAAAATTAAATAAAAAACAGATAGAAAATTAATTACATATAGATGTATGAGAGGGAGTGACAGTTATAATTGAAACGAGGAGTAAGAAGTGGTTGGATAAAATTTATGTGGCGTAGATTCAATTCATGTTATAAAATTAGTGGTTGTCATTGGTTTCTAGTTTTTAGAATAAGATTGGTTTCTATTTGATCATCTCCATATATATATATATATATATATATATGAGATATGAGATGCCAGTTTATAAACCTTCTAAACTAAATTTGCTAATTTCTTATTTATCTACTTGACTACTTCCTAAAAAAACTATGACGCTTGGTTGTATCAAGCAACCTAGTATCAATCCTTCCCTTTAACATTCATTTTCACGCCCTTAAAGATCAAGGCAACAACAAACGAAGATGTATATTTATTTGTCACCATTTCTTAACATCAAGGTAGGGCTGCTCATGGCTTACATAACCAGCAAAATCCAACCCGACCCTAAACTGAGCCGTTCAAATCGAGTCGTTTATACTTAGTTGAGTTATTCTTTATATGGGCAGTTTATAATGAGTTAGGCCAGACTTTACCTATTTGAAAACATTAACCAACCCAACCCAGTTCTAATTATTAAGCCAATCCATTTCAAATTTATTACACTCCGACCCATTTCTATTCCATTACATCCCTAACAAAAAAAATAGAAAAATATTCAAATGTTAATCATTTAAGTATACAACTTATAATCTTTGTTATATCCAGATTTTTCATTATTCAAGACGTGATGAGATGAGCAGACGACATGGGTCATGATGGACAGGTCGAGAGTAAGAAGACGTCTTGGATAACAACGAACTTGGTGTCGATAGGTAGAACTATAGACTCAGTCAGCCAAAGACCGTGTCTTAAGGGATAATATTCCAGAATCATAACAAAAACTGAAACCATGATGGAAAGAGGGAGAAAAGAAGGGGAAGTTGGAGAAAAAGAAGGAACAACTCAAAAGATAAGGGAACTGATTTTGAAAACATAAGGGGAGAGGACAATGACTGGATATATCATCACAAACGAACACAATGAAGAGGAAGAAGCATCTGGCAAGACACAAAAACAATTTTTATTCAAGTTACAGGCCTACATACAATAAAAAAACACTAGTCATAACACAATTGATAGACAAAGTATCATGATTAAATTCTTTGTAATCATCAACAATTTTTGAGTGGATCATATTTAGGTTGGGTAGTCAATACCACCCGCGGTTTTTTCCCATTTAAGAGTTTTTCGCGTCACCAATTCTTCGTGTTATTTATGTTTATATTTTTCTTGGTTGAGTCGTATCACACGAATAATATAATCAACCTACCTTAGCATTTAACCTGCAAATTTTGGTAAAAACAATTGGCGTCGTCTGTTGAAAACTTGCTAAGAATTCGGTTGGTTCATTACGATGGCAGGCGACGGCACAGAAGAACAAGTTACAAATCAAGAGGCTAAGGCTGAGAGCAACAAAGAAATGGTAGCAACATTGAAAAAACTACAAGATGAAATGGAGAAGGTACGCTCTGAAAATGAGACGTTAAAGAAAGAATTAACCGCAACCAAATCCAGAACCAAGATAGCAACAAAGAAGACGATCCCAAGTGTGATTAGATGTTTGGACATGGATGATGTTGATGAATGAGATCAATATGAAGGGCCAACAAAGGGTACTGATGATGTCATTCAGATAGAAGATATAGAGAACATACCAAATAACGATGACGACATAGAAAGATAATGTGATGAGCAATGTTATGATGATCATGATGATCGAGAGGGGGGTAACGATAGAAGGAGATCGCGCCACAGTAGTACAAGGTCTCGAAACCAAATTGCATAGGAATTCAAAAGAGAATTACAGGAAGTGAGGGATTTAATTATAAAAATCCTTGGTGTCCCAAAGCCATTAGAGAAAGCGACTCCTACAAGCTATGTTGATTCACCTTTTCACGATAACGTTGCTTTGGTAGAGATACCAAAACGCTTCATGGTACCACAAATGGGGCCATATGATAGAACTAGTGATCCATTGGAACACATCGCACAATATAAGCAACGAATGTTCACGATACCAATCACATGTGACTTGAAGGAAGCTTGCATGTGCAAGGGCTTTGGTTTACATTGTCAGGACCAACCTTACAATGGTTTGTGAATCTTCCACACAGGAGTATCAAGACGTTTTCCAACCTAGAAGACGCATTCAACATGCAATTTTCTAGTAGCAGAGTGTTCGAGAAGACCATCAATGATTTGTACAAGATTGTGCAACGTCATAGAGAGCCATTACGTGACTACTTGACACGATTCAATAGAGGGAAGTTGACTGTCACCAACTGCGATGTACCCACAACCCTTGAGGCGTTCAGAAGGGGATTAGAGAGGGAATCTCCACTTTATGAAGAACTGACAAACTACCTGTGTGGAACTATGGATGATGTGCAAGCTAAAGCTATGGCACAAGTGAGATTGTAAGAAGAAAGAAGGGAAGATGGTGAGAAATATTACAGGCCTTCGAGAAAGATTACAACACCAAGGTCTAGCGAATACAAACCTTATTTGAGGCCTTCTAGGGATGAAATTTATGTCAACACGATGCGGGAACGTAATGACTGAAGAAATGAGGAACGTAGTGATTGGAGGAAGGACCCTAATCTTCCACCTACGTATGATAGTTACGGTTTCACGATAACACCTTTAGCCATTATGAAGGAGTTCACCAAGTTGGGAGATATAGTCAAATGGCCAATGAAGAGCAACAAGCCTAAGGCGAATCCAGATTCCAAATTATGATATGACTATCATGGAGATTACGGACATAAAGCTTATGATTGTGTGACTTTATGAAAGGAGCTATAATTCCTGACCAAGAAGGGATATTTAACTGAGTTCATGACATCCAAGAAAGCATCTTACGTCTGGAGAGACAAGTCTCCCAATGGAGACAACATGACACCAGTAAGACAACCACCACCACCACCACATCACAAAGTAATTAACTTCATTGTAGGTGGTTCTGAAGTGTGTGGGTCTATATATTCACAAGCTAAAAGGGTGTCTAGAGAGACAGATATACGAGTCACTCGGGTAGGAGTTAGTAGTAATACTCTACCATCTTTGATGTTTGACAAATCAGATAAAAGAAGTAATAGAGAACCACAACAAGATGGACTTGTCATTTCACTCCCTGTGGGGAATTGCCTGATCAAAAGAATATTAGTTGACAACGAGAGCGCGGCCAACATCATGATGCTGAGCATGTTGAAACAAATGGGTTTGGCAGAAAGTGACATGATTAAGAAATCGACAATATTGGTGGGATTTAGTGGAGAAACCAAGCATACATTAGGTGAGATCACACTACCAATGTACGCACAAAGAGTTATCTTTTGAAGAAATTTTGCATAATAGACGTCGATTCGACATAAAACACAATCATGGGAAGGCCTTGGATTCACAATTTGAAAGTTGTACCATCGACATACCATCAAGTTCTCAAATTCCTAACACCATGGGGAGCTTAGGAGATACGGGGGATCAAGATATGGCACGTGAATGTTACAAGATATGTTTGAAACCAACGGTCCAACATCATGGGAACGAGACACTTGTGGCCACGGTCACAGGACCTGAAAAATTGGCTGAGGTCGATCTAAAGATGGGAGACAAGAAAGTGCTAAAAGGAGAAGACCTGTCACCAAAAATTGAGGCAAATTTGGTGAATTTCTTGACTACGAGATTGGATGCGTTCGTGTGGGAACATGACGACATAACAGGAATAGACCCAAATGTCATCACGCACAAGTTAAATGTTGATCCTAGCTACACACATGTTCAACTAAAAAGAAGGAAGTTCACGGCGGAGAGAAACAAGATAATTAACGATGAAGTCGACAGGCTTATGAAGGCTGGGATGATAAAGGAGGTTGACTATCCCAAGTGGCTAGCAAATATTGTCATAGTGCAGAAAAAGAAAGGGAAGTGGAGAGCTTGTGGCGACCACACGGACTTGAACAAAGCTTGCCTAAAGAACCCTATCCACTACCCCACATCGACACCATGGTGGACTCAATAGTTGGACATGAATTACTTACATTTTTTGCCGCTTCAAGTGGTTTTAATCAAATATAAATGGAGCTATCTGATTGCGAGAAGACAACATTCATCACGGACAGAGGGGATATATTGTTACTTGGCCATGCCTTTTGGACTACGCAACGCTTGGGCTATATTTCAAAGGCTTGTCAACAAGATGTTCAAGGACCAGATAGGTAAAAAAATGGAAGTTCACATAGACGACATGGTGGTCAAGTCGATAAACGCTGAGAATCATATTCGCGACCTACAGGAGGTGTTCGATATATTGGGATCATACAACATAAAGCTGAACCCATCTAAATATAACTTTGTTGTGTCATCGGGAAAGTTTCTCGGACATATGGTAACCAGGAGGGGCATTGAGGCTAGCCCAGAACAAATTAAGGCAATTTCGAGTTAAAGAGTCCATCAAATGTTAAAGATGTCCGGAAACTGACGGGAAGAGTTGCAGCCTTGAACAGGTTCATCTCACGATCATCAGACAGATGTAAACTATTTTACGATGTTCTAAGGAAAAATAAGGGGTTTATGTGGTCAGGAAAACATGAAGATGCACTTAACGACCTGAAGAAATATTTCACTACTCCTCCACTCTTGTCTAAGCCTCTTCAAGGAGAGGACCTTTATGTTTACTTGTCTGTTACAGATCATGTTGTGAGTGGAGTGCTCATCAAAGAAAGTGAAGGTGTCAAGTCGCCTATTTTTTGTCAGCAAAAGCCTAGTTGATGCGGAAACAAGGTAAACATCTCTAGAAAAATTGGTGCTTGCATTTTCCATGATTTCAACTAAATTAAGGCATTATTTTGAATCACACAAAATACATGTCATGATGAACTTTCCCTTGAGAACTATCTTGAGCAAACCTGACTTGACGGGAAGGATGGAGAAATGGGCCATACGTTTGAGCACTTACCATATTACATATGATACAAGGAGTGCCATAAAATCACAAGCTCTAGCTGACTTGGTGGATGATTTCATCCCAAGCTAAATGACGACAACTGATTAGGAGTTTTAACGAGTCATTTCAAGGGTGGACACCAAGCCATTGACATTGTATACTGATGGAGCTTCGAATGTAAATGGAACGAGATTGGGGATTGTAATCAAATCACCACAGGGGATATGATAGCACATTCAATATGTTGTGACTTCAAAGCCACCAATAATAAAGCCGAGTACGAAGCACTGATTGTGGGGCTCATGACTGCTAAGGACATGAAGGTCAGAAACATTGATGTAAACTGTGATTCATTGTTAATTGTTAATCATGTCAATGGTTCCTATGAAGCTAAGGATCCCAAGATGATCACATACTTGGACATCACCAAGAAATTAACAAATTACTTTGACACTTTCAACATACAACAAATTCCAAGAGAGAATAATGTACAAGCCGATGCACTAGCCGGTTTGGGAGCTGTTTCTAAGGGTCTCGACTTAAATAACATTCCAGTTATTCATATCACAAAGCCTGTTGTTGAAAGATTGGTTCATGATATAGAAGTATTGGCTCTTAATCAATATGATGACAATACCAATGAAGACATGGACAGCTGGATTCAAGCATACAAAGATTACTTACAACTTAGTGTTACACCAAACAACAACAATGAAGCTAGGATCCTTAGGATGAAAGCTTCGAGGTTTACAATCATAGAT
This sequence comes from Apium graveolens, assembly GCF_009905375.1. Taxonomy (NCBI): domain Eukaryota; kingdom Viridiplantae; phylum Streptophyta; class Magnoliopsida; order Apiales; family Apiaceae; genus Apium; species Apium graveolens. Next base: position 241,845,748 of record NC_133650.1, on the reverse strand, counting down.
GATGAGCTGTTCAAGAAATCTTCTACGGGGCTGCTTCAAAGATGCTTGAGAAAACACGAGGCTAACATGGTATTAAGAGATGCACATGAAGGAGAGTGTGAAAATCATACCAACGAAATAAATCTCTCATTAAAGATTCTACGCTTAGGTTATTACTGGTCGACGCTAAGACATGATGCTCTAGATTACACAAGGAGATGTGACGCATGCCAGAGACATGCACTTGTCATACACCAACTGTCTGAGCACCTTAACATGTCTATTCCCTCTTGGATTTTTATGAAATGGGGGATGGACATTGCGGGGAAGATGCCACCTGCACCTGGGCAAAAGGTTGGGTAATCAACAATTATTGAGTGGATCATATTTAGGTTGGGTAATCAATCCCACACGCGGTTTTTTCCCATTTACGGGTTTTTCGCGTCACCAATTCTTCGTGTTATTTACGTTTATATTGTTCTTAGTTTAGTCGTATCACACGAAGAATATAATCAACCTACCTTAGCATTTAACCTGTAAATTTTGGTAAAAATAATCCTAGTTGTGGCAGCTGCACTCCTCACCTTGCAAATGCTTGAATTAAACTATATAATTCATACAATTAACCTTCCAAAGCCCTGGTTTAAACTAAAAGGAAACCTAAATAATAGAATCGAGCTGAATAATATATATATATGCCCAGAAATATTTAGAAAAACAAACCTAAAAATATTACGAATAATTATCAACTAAGGTAGCTATAAATATGTCATTATGTTTAAGATATGTGGGAATGCTTTGGTCTAACTTTACTCGTACATCCATGCATATCTTTGGTTATATAATTATATTCGCATCTTGAGTTTATATAAAATAGTAAGAGCAACTCCAAGAGAATACTGGTTCATTTCTTATATTTAATATATAATATTGGATCTTAGTAATGCGGAACATTGAAAAGGACTTTGAGTTCCAACAATATTTCTTATATCAATTCCTTATTTGATCTTATATTATTAAAGGTACTTTTCATACACTATATAATAGAGAGAGAGAAATAAAGTGCTCTAATATTATATTAAAAAATGAAAGTTATTACTTGCTAAGAAGAAGGGATATGTTAGTTATTTATAAATAATGGAGGAAGGATATTATTGAAATAAGGACTCACTGAAATTCTGTTGGAACATTTTTAGCCTCATTCTATATATTACATCTTAGGATAACAAATAAGGAATATCTTGGAGTTTAGTACAGCTGCACATCATTAAAATGACTTTCTTTCATAATTTTATTTATTTCTCCTACAATGATAAAGTGTTGGGCATGCTGCTACCTTTCTTGTGTTTACAATGCATGCTTATACCTTCACTTAATATGTAATAGCATAAGGAAAATCCTTCATCAATGCAGATGCTCGGTAAAAAAACATGAAAAAGATGCTTGCAACACGATCAACCCTACCCGTCACACAATTAGTAGGATTGGGTTTTAATTTATTTATTTTTTAAATTGATGATTTGATATTTTTCTAACTCGACCAAAAATAAATTAAATCATTGAAATGATCAAACTGACCCAACCCGGCCCATATATCAAGGCATTAACAACAAAAACATGTTGTAGTTCCCTGTAGTATGTCAGGCACACTTGTTATGGGTAAAAAACTAGGTTATAATTATTATGATATTTATTATTAGGGTTCGAGAGCTCAAGGCCTTTAATGGCTGCACTAGTGTTTCGTAGCTTAAATCTGCCTTTACAAGATGCCTACGTATCTGTGAATTTGGAGAATCAAGCCAAAACGTAGTTCTGAATGGAGGGGTGAGACCCTTTATATAGATACTGGATGTCCTTGAATTGGACTAGGATTAGGAGAGTTAATGAATAAGTCTCCACTTTAGAGTAGACTTTGGAGTCCTAATAAGTAGGAAGCAGATTTCTTGTTGGCTTGGGTGCCTTGGAGGCTACTCAATAAAGAATTATATCCTCTATGGGATATACTTAATGAGTTGTTATTTTACTCTAGTTATTAATTACAAAATTAATAAATAATCAATGCTTTGGGCCTCAAAAATCGGGCTTCGTTACAAGACCATATCGGGTTTAATTAATTCAACATTAATTATGCTTCTACGCTAATTTCAGGCCCATATCATTTGCCCCCAACTTTTGCGAAATTCAGTAAAGATTTCATAGAAGTTAAAGTTTACACCTTTTCGGGTTATCGTTTTTATCGTAAAGTATGGAATGACCTACACATTTACAACGATTCTCCCGTTGGGATTCATCCCTACGGGCTTCCCTAATTTTCCAGGATTATTTTGGTACCTTCTGGCATTTTTCATTATTTTTCCTTAATTTTTCAGGAATTTTCCAATATTCACGGGTATTTTCCTTAATTTACAGGAATTTTTTGTCCAAAAATAATTTTTGAAAATTATTTTCTAATTTTCCTGAATTTTTGGGATTTTTCCCTCTATTTTCCCCTATTTTTTGGGATTTTTTTAGCTATTTTCATATTTTGCCCATTTTCTGATTAATTAAATAATCAGAAAATGGGCTGTAGGGTGTCACGCATCCTAGGCGTGGGTCACCCCCGCCTAGGAGACACTTTTTGAACAACTCCTAGGATTCATGTCTCCTAAGCGCTGTTGACTCTCATGCAGACATGAATCCTAGGCGTGGGTCAGCCCCGCCTAGGAGACACTTTTTGAACAACGCCTAGGATTTATGTCTCCTAGGCGTTGTTGACTCTCATGCAGACATACATCCTAGGCGTGGGTCACCCCTCCTAGGAGATACTTTGTGTACAACACCTAGGATTTATGTCTCCTAGGCGTTGTTGGCTCCCATGCACACATGCATCCTAGGCGTGGGTCACCCCCGCCTAGGAGACAACTTGTGAACCACGCCTAGGAATCATGCCTCCTAGGCGTGGTTGGTATTCATAGCTTCAGTATATCTTAGGCGTGGATCACCCACGCCTAGGAGACATGGTTTGAATCACACCTAGAAATTGTGTCTCCTAGACGTGGTTTGACCCCTTCATTCTTTAATATATCCTAGGCGTTGGTCATCCCCGCCTAGGAGACATGGTTTGAATCACGCCTAGGAATTGTGTCTCCTAGACGTGGTTTGGAACCTTGATTTTCCCTTGTGATTTTTCACAAATTCTTGGTAAATAATTTTATGCCCTTGCTTTTTTGGTAAGGAACATTCTAGAGTTTTCTCGAATTTGGTAGCGTATTCCAAATTTTTAAATTTTATGGGATTCCCGCCCTTGATGACTGGCATGCCCATTTTTTTAGGCCCAAATACGGTTGAGCTACCGCATGTAGATGGCTATATAAAGAGCGAGGTGTGAGTTTATTTCTCACACTTCACTTCAACAAAAAATTTGCTTTATATTTTCTTTTCTCTGCAACTTTTCTCTCATCCTTTTCCACCGCAAGGCGATTTCCGGCTTCCTACACCGTCGTTGTATTCCACCGCTTTCTGGGTTTACTTGAAGATTCCGTTTGAATCTTCATCTTTTTCACCAACTTCAAGAATTTTCTGGGTTTTCAAGCATTCTTCGCAAGAATTTCCATGGTAGATTCCGACTCCTCCCTTTCTCAGTCTCCTCAGGTCGCTCATCGTCCTTCTAGGGCTACTCGAGGTAAAAAAATCCCTAGTTCATGCTTCTATAGTTTCTCTTAGGGATCTTTTAACAGAGTTTGGTCAATCCTTTCATAACATGCCTCATTTAGATGCATATAATTATCCTTCTAAGTATGATTCTGACAAAGTAGGTGTTGTACCTCGTTTATTTGGAATTTTCGCTCTTTATAAGGCCGAGGCCCCATGCCTAAATGATAGGGCTTGTTACCCAAAACCTGGGGCCATTCGAGTATATAAAGAAACTTTTTATGCTGGTTTTCGTCTTCCCCCTCACCCCTTCATTTTTCGTATTTTAGCTGAGGCTTGTGTCTGTCCAACCTAACTCACACCTAATTCTTGGCGCTTTATTCATTGTTATATGGCCCAATCTCGTAAACATGGTTTTGAGCCCAATGTTCGTGTTTTTCGCTATTTGTTCAAATTTGTAAATGCTCGTGATGACCAAGGATGGGTCAAAATAGTTCATATGTCCTTTGCTCGTTCTTGCTTTATTTCTGGTACCAACCCTGACTCATATCCTACATGGAAGAGCGAGTGGTTTTATGTATATCTGGATGCCGAGGAGGGTTGGGACCATTTTCTCAGGCCCAATTTCTCTAAAAGCGTAGACAGCTCTTTAAGATATTTAAAATTGGGGATAGACAAAGATGCGGCCATCAAGGCCATAACAGCTGATAACTTGCATCACTGTGCTCTCATCCTCAAATTTGCAAAATTTAGGTCTAAGCGACCGGTATTTCTTTTCTCTTTTTGACTTCATTGTTTATTTTTATGCATTATCATTTTTCTAATGTTTTTTGTATTTTTGCAGCTAAGGCAGCTTTGGACTCCCTTTTCAAGAAAAGGGAGTCCCGCGCCTCTCGGGGCTCCGCAGTTGAAGCTCACCGCGAGAAATGGGTGAGGATTGGTGACGGCCCTTTGGTAACCGTTACAGAGGCCGTTCCCACCTTTATATCTGAGAGGCCTCTCAGCCTTGATGGGGATACTTCCCCTTTCACTGTGACTTGGGGTCTACAGAGAAGGGACACAGTCGTGGGGAGTCTCGAGGTGGTTGATATATGGTTCGAGAGTGTGGTTACACCTCATGATCGGTCTGAGATCGTGGAGTCTTCTGACGATCTTCAGATTGAGCGCCTTGGTTCCCAGGAAGTAGCTTCAGTAAGCTCTTACTTCCCTCTTTTAGCATTTTTTTTACACATATAGCTTATTGTGCTAAAACATGTTTTTGGCAGATGAACACCTACCTTCAGGCAGCTCTTCATAACCTGAAAGAGTTGGGAGCTAGCCTGACTATCGTCGAGAGGGATATGGATAGGTACCTCAAGGCTTCATAGGCCAATTTCACTCACTTTCGGGAGGTGGAGAGAGAGTTAGCGGAGGAAAAGAAGAAAGTTCGCAGGCTGGAGTTGGATGCTCAGAGGGGTCGAGCTTAGGTGATAGCAGAATACAAGGAATCACAGGACTTTCAGGAGGTCCTGAATGCTGAGAATAATGCTAACTTCCCTGATACTTTTGCCACCTGCTGGGAGCAGATTGTGGGAGATATTGGGAAGAAGGTTCCAGATGTGACTCTTGTGGCGTACCAAGTGCCTCATGTTCCTAGGCAAGGGTCTCCTTTCGAGGATCTTCCACCTTCTCCCATTCCTAGTCCCTCTGATGAGGCCACAGCTTCTCCTTCCTAGGATGGTACTCCTATAGAAAATGACCCCGTTCGCCCTGTTCCTACTACTTCTGCTGATGGGGGGAACGATGATGATTTGTTTAAGGATTTAGATTAGTTTCCTGTTCTTGTTGGCCCATCGGGGATTTCTTGTATTAACTTATTGTACTTTGACCTTGTGGCCCATCGGGGTTTTATTTATAGTATTTTCCTCGCTTACTTGATTTACATAGCCTTCCCTTTAAGTTTTTAAATACTTTTGTATTTTTAGGGAGATTGATATGACAGACTTTCAAATGCTGCGCAGGGTATTCCTAGAATAGAAGAATTTCTGAATTTCTCTTTCATTTGTTATTTATTACTTTGTCCATTAAAGCATAAATTTTACTAAGTAAACAAACCACTAGCATAACCTGGTTCTTCAAAGTTTAAAATAACTTTAACTCAAGAATATAACTTGGTTTTTCAAAACCTTGTATAAGATGGGCTCGACCCTGATAGTCACAAGCTAAAATACAAAATCCTATTAAAACTGAGTTATAAAACCCCAAACAAGCAAAGCTTCATGGTGCTTTTGACCCTCGTTACCACTTTAATAAGTAAGTACGAACTATATATAATAAATTTTCAGGTATTGAGTATGCCAAGTCCTAGGTACTTTTTCTCCGTCCACAGTCTCCAACTTGTAAGATCCTCTTCCTTAAACGCTCTTAACCTTGTACGACCCTTCCCAATTTGGGGCGAGCTTTCCTTTCTTCCCTACTCCAGAAGCTTCCACCTTCCTTAGGACCAGATCTCCTTGCTTAAAGAATCTCTCTTTCACCCTCAGGTTGTAGTAAAAAGAAGCTTTCTTTTGATATTCCACAATCTTTTCATGTGCTTCATCCCGCACTTCATCTATTAATTCCAAGGCTAACCTTTGGCCTTCCTCATTGTGTTCAGCATTGTATGCTTGGATCCTTGAGGACGAATGTAATATCTCAATTGGAACAACTGCTTCTGCCCCGTATGCTAACATAAATGGTGTTGCTTCATGACTCTACATGTGGTCTAGTAAGCCCAAAGTATTGGAAGTATTTCATCCACCCAACTACTCCTGGACTTCTCAATCCTCTTCTTTAATCCATCTAAAATAACCCGATTCGCAACCTACGCCTGCCCATTGGCTTGAGGGTGAGCAACAGAAGTGAACCGCAGCTTGATTTCATTCTCTTCAAAATACTTTTTGAATTCCTCATTATTGAACTGTGTTCCATTATCGGTCACAAAGATTCGGGGAATCCCATATCTGCACATGATATTTTCCAACAGGAATTGGGCAACTTGTTTAGTTGTAATCTTGGCCAAAGGTTTGGCTTCGATCCACTTAGTAAAGTAATCAATTGCTACAATCAAGAACTTCCTTTGAAAGACCCAAGAATATCCATTCCCCACATAGCAAACGGGATTGGGGAGTTGTGGAAGTAAGCATTTTGGGAGGCTGCCTTACTGCAGGGGCATTTTTCTGACAACGATCACATCTCTTCACATATTCTTTGGCATTAGCCATCATTTCTGGCCAATAGAAGCCTAAGCGGGTAATTTTGTGGGCTAAGGACCTGCCCCCGAGTGTTGACCACATATACCCTCATGTACTTCCTCCAAAGCAAGTCGAGCCTCATCCGGCCTGAGACACCTTAAATAAGGAACTACAAAAGACTTTTTATAAAGAATCCCATCAAGCAAAGAATATATTAGGGCTCGTACAGACAACTTTCTTGCTTCCACAACATTATTAGGAATCCATATGGTTTATAGATGAGCCTTAACAGGAGCTATCTATGACCCTTCAAGCCCTATGGGGGCAACTAGCTTGACGTCTATGCTCCGTGTTTTCAAAACACGAAAGTACACGCTCCCAGAGCTTTCTTCTATTTCTGAGGAGGCAAATTTGGATAATGCATCGGTTTTAGCATTTTCTTCTCTTGGAATATGCTCAACATGGCATTCATCGAACTGAGTCATCACGGCTCTCACTAGGCGTACATACTTCACCATGGTTTCATCCATTGCTTCAAACTCTCCCTTGACCAGGGATACCACAAGTTTCGAGTCCCCACAAACTTTCAAGTTTTTGACTCTCAACATCCCTGTCAGGACAAGGCCAGCTATCAAAACTTCATACTCAGCTTCATTATTTATAGTTGGAAAATCTAACTTCATAGCATATTCAATCAAGAATCCATCGGGGCTTTATAAAACTAGCCCTGCTCCACTTGAATTTATTTTTGATGCTCCATCAAAATAGAGAACCCAGAATTCCTTGTCTTTGTTCTGCCCTCCTTCATTATCCTTTTTTCCCTCCATGCCCTGAGGTTCAATATCTTCCTGCCCCCGACTTCTTGGTTGGAGATGGTACATTCAACCACGAAGTCATTCAAGGCCTGGGCTTTTATCGCCGTTCGTGGCTTATACTTTAATCGAATTCCCCCAACTCTATTGCCCATTTAATCAGCCTCCCACTGGCTTTAGGACTATGAATAATGTTTCTCAAAGGCTAATTTGTTAGTATCTCAATCTTATGAGCTTGGAAGCAAGGCCATCACCAAGGCTAAAGTAAATTTTTCAAAGGTCGAATAATTCAACTCAGTCCCGTATAGGATCTTACTGACATAATATATAGGTTTCTGGATTTGAAGTTCCTCCTTAACCAACACGGCACTCAAGGCATTTTTTGAAACAGCCAAATATAAGTACAAAGTTTCATCAAGAATTAATTTGGCTAATAGCGGTGATTGAACCATGTATTTCTTTAGTTCCTCAAATGCCACCTGACTTTCTTCTGTCTATAAAAAATCTTTCACATTCTTCAAAGCCTTGAAGAAGGGCAAACACTTATCCCCAGACTTGGATATGAATCGTCCCAAAGCTGTACCTCTTTCAGTGAGTTTCTGCACATCCTTTACGGAATGTGGAGGTTCCATATCTAAGATGGCCTTTATCTTGTCGGATTGGCCTCAATTCCCCTTTTGGAGACCATCAATCCTAAAATTTTCCAGATCCCACTCCGAAAGCACACTTTGCAGGATTTAACATCATTTTATGGTATCTCAAAACCTCAAAAGGTTCCCTCAAGTGGGATATATGATCAGTCTTCACAAGACTCTTGACTAACATGTCATCTACATATACTTCCATAGTTTTCCCAATAAGATCTTTAAAAATCTTATTTACCAACCTTTGATAGGTAGCTCCTGCATTCTTGAGACCAAATGCCATAAAAAGGTAATAAAAAATACCAAAATCAGTGATGAATGATACCTTTGGGATGTCATCCTTATGTATTTTGATCTGATTGTAGCCGCTGAACCCATCCATCAAGCTTAACATCTCGTGACATACGGTCGCGTCTATCAGAGTATCTATCTTTGGTAACGGGAAACAATCCTTTGGGCATGCATCATTCAGATCAGTGAAATCCATACACATTCTCCACTTTCCATTAGCCTTCTTTACCATTACAGGATTTACTAACCATTCCAAAAATTGTATCTCTTCAATAAAACCAACCTCTAAGAGCTTTTCAACTTCTTGCTTGATGGCTTCTTGCCTTTTAGGAGCAAAACTCTTTTTCTTTTGCTTCACGGTCTTTCAATTAGGATCCACGTTCAACCAGTGTCGAGCATATCTGCTGCCGACCACGCAAACACATCATTATTCTCTTGCAAGAAACTCACTAACTTCCCTCTAAGGGGCTCCTCCAACGATGTTCCAATGCAAGTTACTTTTTCGGGGACTTCAGAAGATAAGGGAACAGGAATCAAGTCTTCTGCAGGCTTAACTCGCTTCTCATCATTCTCACGGATATCTGGGTCTTCAATAGGCAAGACCTGCTCCCTACTCCATCTGCCCTCATCGAGGCTACATAACAACTTCTGGCCATCTTCTGGTCTCCCCTTTCTTCTCCTATTCCGTTTCTGGTTGGAAACTTGATCACGAAATGGTAGGACGAGGGGACTGCCTTAAAGGCGTGTATACATGTTCTTCCCATGATCACATTGTAGGTTGATCCAGCCTTCACTACCACAAAGTTCAACATCTGCATGACCTACCCATTAGGGGTAGCTTAATTATTCCTTCCACGGGGCACTCAACTCCAGCGAAACCATATATCGGCATATCAATTGAGGTTATTTCAGAATCATTGAAACCCATCCCTATTAAGGTATCATAGAGTAAGATGTCCACCGATGCTTCATTGTCTACAAGGACTCTTTTCATCGGACTGTTTCCTATTATGGGTGTTATGACTAGCGGATCATCATGGGGAAACTTGACCCCTTCCAAGTCAAAATCATCAAACACCATTGCTACTCCCGTCCTAGCTGTAATATCCCATATTTTCAGATATTATTATTATTATTTGGAATTGTTTATGTATTATTATGTGAATTTTAGTGAATTATCTGGTAATTGGAGTTGATGTTTTGGATGTTTATATGTGATATTTTTAGAATATTTTAATTTTTATATGTCAAGAATAAAATATAGATAATTGTGATATTTTCCTGATAATTTTTGGACCGTTATATAATTTTATAGTGATTTATGGATTTATAAATTATTTTCTGAGTATTTATAAAACTATTTTATAAAGTCGGGAATCATCCAACTTATGTTTTTACAACCCGAAACTCTTCGTAAAACTCACTCCTAACATAATTTGGTACTTCCAGACATTTTCCGTGTTTTAACTTTTTCGATCCAGATTACGGTTTGACCCGTGCGCGTCCCGGCATAAAATTTTCGATACGATAATCATTTCGATAGATCAATAAAACCCGTATTCTCAAGAGACGGGATATTTTTACATTATTTTCTCATAGGGTGTTTTATAAGAAGCCCAGTATTGATAATTATCCAAATCTAATATTAAATGGTATCGTTTTATAGTTACTTAGCGGCTAAGTAATCTATTTTCGGATATTTATTTGCATAAATACTTGGATTGTCTCTAGAATTATTTTTATGGTTTTATAATTACAATAAATGTTTTTGGGATTTTACAGAATTTAGAAATCAATATTTCATCAATTATTTAGCTCTGTATAATTTTCTGATTGCATTTATTGGTAAAATCCGTATTTAATTCCAGAATTCCTCAAAAAATTACGAAACTCATATTTTGTGAAGTTTATAATATTCTGAGAATTTTAAAATTTCTTTGGAAATTTTTGAGATTAATTTCACCTCGCGTTGATTCGTTTAATTGATAAAAGCGTGTTATAAATTGCATTTCAAGAATTGTTTTAAAATTTCAGAATTTAGGATTTAATGAACTTCGGGATATTTACTACATTTTAAGACTATCTCCGTAATTTTCTGAATTTGTTTCAAATACATCACGGTTCGTTAATTATGAATTGCGGACATGGTGTGCGTTTCAAAAATGCTTCAAAAATTATGAAAATTTTATTTTATTAATTTTAAATTATTCTAATAATTTTAGAATTTAATTGGTAATTTTTAGAATTAAGCTTATCCGTAAGTTGCCCAGTTAAATATGAAATTCGGGTCAAAATTCAGTCTTGCGATCAGGAAGTGGGACACGTGTCCGTTTAATTGGACACGTGGCTGGAAATCATGAACCCGACACATTTTAAACCCACAAATTATTTTTCAGGCTTCTTCAATCTCTCTCTCTCGACTTGTCTCTCTCTAAAATCTCTCATCCCCTCTTTTCTTTTCTTCCTCCTTCGATTTCTTTTCTCTCCTAATTCCTGTGCTTGCCCCCGGATTTGGTAAGTTGTTGCCATATTCCTAGCCCATTTTCTGATTATTCCCCTGTCGGTACCTTCCGTATCGTCGCCGCCGGCCTTACTTTTCCGGCTGGTTATGGTGGCGCGTATACGGAGGGGGGGTTTGATCGCGTATTATTGATTGCAGTGTGTGTATTGTGTGTGTATAGTGTGTGTAGCGTGTGTGAGTGTGTGTGTCTTGTGTGTGTGAGTTGGTGTCGCCGGCTGTTTCTTTCCGGTGAAACCTGCCGCCCTGTTTCTGTTATTTCACAGTTATTCGCGATTGTTGCAATTATATACACACACGTATATGTGTGTATGTAATTATTTATGATTGTTGGGTTGTAAGTTTCTGCAGTTTTGTGATGAATTGGTCCGATGGCTTTCATTTTCCGTTTTATTTTCTGAGAAACTGAATACTTGTTGTTGGTTCAGAGAAATTGCTGAAAATTTGAATGGATTTTTGTGATGTTTATTCAAAATTAATTCTAGAAAATCCGAATGAATTTATGATGGTTATTCGGATTATTTTAGGAAGAATTCGTATAAATTTTATACTTATTCAAAGAATTCTAATCGGTGAAATTCGCGTAGGACGTCCAATAAACGGAAACCCGCGAATTTTGTCGTCGTCGATGATGAGCCTCAGCGAGTCGACGGTGGACGATGATGATGTATATCTGAGTCCTAATATTTTAAAATAAATAAATATAAAAAAAATGCGAATAGTAATAATTAATTAGTTTGAATCGGTGACTGGGATTTGTGAATGGATTTCGGTTGTGATATCGGTTGATTTAATTGTTGGGTTGTTTGTTGTTGATTTAACGTCGAATTGCTTCGACGGATAGTCCGATAAACAAAGGAGACACTGCCCGATTTCCGGAAAATTGACCTACGGAAATACGGGAGCGTATCCGATGATTATCGGGACGTCGAGTGGCTATATAAATATATATGTGTTTTATACGAAACTTGATTACACGAAGTGATGAAATAATTTGCTAAAATCAATAACCTTGATTTCGTAAAATTACGAGTATACGTATTTTCTGGAAACGAACACCGAACCGATTTCTTGGAACTTGAACCCTAATTGTTGTGTGTGTTACTATAATATGAATAATTATGAGTCGGGATATGTTATCGTAGGGGTAGGTTGTTAGTGAGGATATGTCAAGCATAATCGAATGTCTGAGTCATATGTGATATGAATTATGTGATACGTGGATTATGTATTTATATATTATATGAATTACGTACGTACATGAGTCAAGAATCTGGTGTTGGAATGTTTTCATTATGTGTGGGCTATCGTATGGGTAGACAATAGGATTTTGACGCGCAGTTCGTTGAGTAATTATCGTTTAGACGATTAAAGTGTTATTTTCTAATTATAGATACGAGTCGATCGAGACAACCAGGACCAGATGGAATGGATGAAGACTAGAGTTGAATAATATGGAATATTGGGCTGCAACACTGCATGAGCAGTAGATCACAGGTTTAGCAAAGTAAAAGACGGTGATGCCTTGAGATGACAGACTGAGATAATTGTGTTATTGCGAGTGTAACTAACTGCTAAAAACCAAAGGCAAGTATCTCTATCATCGCTTATTGTTCGAGTTATATTTATTTTAAATCTTCTTATGCAAGTATTGATTTTCCTATTCTCAGTTCGGAATAGATAAATATTTTACATATCGCTGAATTAAATGATTCTGTGTATGCAATTACTCTTCTGCTATTCTATGTTCAGAATAGCTAAGTGATTTTACTTATCTAATTACTGGATTTACAAATGTTTCGGATTTTGAGAAAGATGATTTGCGAGTATTCCTACCCAAGTAAATGGGGAAATACAATTATTGCAGGTGTCGATTATTATGGCCCCTCTCAATAAAATGTTTTAAGGTTGGATCATAATTGCGTAAGTGACCGGGACGGACGGTCCAATGGAGGGCTATTTCCAAGTGTCATATGAAATATTATGACACACTTTTTGCCACAGGCAGGTATATTGCCTTTTTATTTGAGTACTCGTGTTTTTGGGGACATGTTTCTACGAATCATGATCCAGTGCTATCACATAGGCTGATCAGCATGTGATAGTACGTCCGTCGGAGAATGATCCCAATATAAATTATAATATAATTTTTGATATTCATAGAATAAATGAATTATCAACTATTTCTGTTCTGGATAAAAGGTGAAATGCAGTTTTGATTCAGTTTCTGCTTGATGTGGATATTTAGGTTGTTGTTAAATATCAAAGGTGGTATTAGTATAGATGATTGTTGTTGACTTCAGTATGGGATGTTGTGAGCATCAAAGTTCGTATTGATATCTAATTTGATATGACAACAAAATGAGTATTAATATTAAGAGTTCGGTTTTGAATAAAGTTATGATTCATTTCATAATTATTGTTTCTTGTTATTGTTGTTTACGATATTTCCGTAAACACTGTTTTACGAATTTTATTCTCGTCAAGATTTAAAGTACTGATGAAGCATTTCGCTCGAAAATATCAAAAAGAGTTTTGAATACAGTGAGAAACAATTATCCGATTCTTTAATAAATTTTATGTTTCAGCAATTATGATTTTAAAATATTCTGCGCTATTGTAGAAGTCGGTTTTATATCAAAACGGCCATATATTTATGCTATAATGAACTTGCTGAGCATTTCTTTCGCTCATACTTGCTTATTTTTAAATTTAACCTCCAGTGAGGATCAACTTGTGCTGTTTAGCCGCGTAATTCGAGGAAGCAAAGAAGAAGCTTTTGGAAGGTGGTTGGTCCACGGTTGCGGACTAATGTAAGTTTTATTGTATAAAGTTGTTTGTATTTTATTATATTATAGTTGTGTTATTTGATATTTGGGCCTAGTATACTTCTTTTCGAAGTTATACTAGCGGGTTAAGTTTTGAGATTGAGAAATGTTGAAAAGAGTTTTAAAAGGAAGTGAAAATTATCTATGGAATTTGGAAATCTTGTTTCTAGAACTGTAACCTTAAAAGATCTTGGATTAGTTTGGGGTCATAGATGCTAAATATCTTCCGCTGGCTTTTATTTATTGATTAAACAGGTTAATTTGGATTGAGGTTTTATAGTGACGACCAAATCCTCTGACCCCGGATTTGGGGGCGTTACACTAGCCTTTTTTGGAGCTTCCCCTACTATATGCATGACATCTCTAGCGTAAGCTTTCCTCGAGTTCTTAGAGGATCCAACAACAGTTGGTCCTCCAAAGATCGTGTTTATCACTGGCCCTCAGGGTTGAGGGTTTCGCCCCTGATCATCTTGATCTCTCCTTCGATCATCAAAGTTCATTCTTCCATCATTGTGTTTCTCTCCGTCCCCGGTATACCTACTCAATCTCCCTTTTCGTATTAGGAATTCGATTTCATCCTTTAGTTTCCGGCACTCATCAGTGTCATGACCAGCGTCCTTGTGGAATCCACAATATTTGCTTTTATCTAGCTTTGCGGGATCAGCCTTTAGGGGTTTAGGTCAATGAACATCCCTATCTTTCTCGATTTCCATTAAGATCTGGCTCCTAGGAGCATTCAGCCTAGCATTTTCAGTAAAATTTTGTCCAGGCCCTCCCTTCTCTGGGATTAAGTCAACGTCTTTTCTAATTCTAGGATACTTGTCCTTGGCTCGTTGTTCACTACCATCTTCTTCATACTTTCCTCCACCTTGATATACTTCCCGGCCCTATCTTGGAGCGGTAACATGCTTTCAGGGGGCACTTAGTTAAGGACATCTTGAAGAACTCATCTCTAGCTCCCTACTGTAGTGCTATCATAGCTACTTTGTCATCAAGATCTGGGACCTTCAAGGCATCCTTTGTGAAACGATCCAGATAGTCCCGCAAGGACTCCTTTGCTCCTTGCACAATGCTCATGAGAGATGCCGGACTTTTCTCATGTACTCTACCACTGATAAATTGCTTGATGAAAGCTTGGCTCAATCCCTAAAAGATCCAATCGAGTTTGGAGGTAGACGGCTGTACCACCTTTTAGCCATACCCGACAAAGTTTGAGGAAAGGCCCGACACTTGATAGCATCGTTTACGGGCTGTAGTAACAGGGCGTTAGAAAATGTCCTGACATGATTCACCAGATCGCCAGTACCATCATATGCTTTGATGGTGGGCATCTTAAACTTCCTTGAGATGTGGGCATTCATTATCTCTTCAGTGAATGGTGGAGTTGGATCATCAGGATCTCCTAGAGGCATTAAATCACTAGGGTCATCCCTTGGGGTAATAGCCCTTCTTGGTATTGGACCATCCAGGTCTATGATTGGAGGAATATCCCTTTGTCTCGTAGTAGGTGGAGGCCTTGAAGTCAAGTGCGCATCCAGCTCACGCTTCAGCCTTTGGATCTCAGCTTCATGAGCCCTGATCCTCTCCTGAACATCTTGGGGATTCGTCCATTGAGTGCTTCTGGGTCGCTGGTTGGTAATATGCATTGGTTCTTTACCAGCACGCCTTCTCCTTGGAGCGATCTCTTCGTCCGATGATTCGGAATCTCTATCAGAATAGGGTCCAGAGAACTCTCGACCTTCTGGGATAGTTGTCAAGCCATGTATATATTGGGGCGTCTGCCCTTGTGCTTCGCTTCGGTTAGAATGTCCATTCCCTCCAACCTCGGGGTATAGGGGCATCCCGTAAGGGGGTTTAGTGGCTACGATTGTTGAGTACTCATACCCAACGGGTTGAGAATTCACAGGTGCATGTAGCTGCTGAAATTGGGGATTCGAACCTTGAGGAGCCGGGGGACTCGTCCCTTGTGGATGGACTTCAGATCCCCCTGCTGAGATCCCTCCTTGAGTGGAGGCATAGGTTGAGTGCAGGGGTATCTCCATTACTGACGAGATCGTTTGGGTCGTCCCTGCCTGTGTTCCTTCAGGGTCGTTGTTTCTGCTCCGTGTATTCACCATGGTTGTTGTTATGCTTTCCCACAGGCGGTGCCAAATGTTATGGGTAAAAAACTAGGTTATAATTATTGCGATATTTATTGCTAGGGTTCGAGAGCTCAAGGCCTTTAATGGCTGCACTTGTGTTTCGTAGCTTAAATATGCTTTTACAAGATGTTTACGTATCTCTGTGAATTTAGAGAATCAAGCCAAAACGTTGTTCTGAATGGAGGGGTGAGACCCTTTATATAGATATTGGATGTCTTTGAATAGGACTAGGGTTAGGAGGCTTGATGAATAAGTCTCCGTTTTAGAGTAGACTTTGGAGTCCTAATAAGTAGGAAGCAGATTCTTTGTTGGCCTGGGTGCCTTGGAGTCTACTCAATGAAGAATTCTATCCTCTATGGGATATACTTAATGATCTATTATTTTATTCTATTTATTAATTAAAAAATTAATAAATAATCAATGTTTTTGGCCTCATTTAAAGGGTTTCGTTACTGGACCATATCGGGTTTAATTAATTCAACATTAATTATGCTTATAGGCTAATTTCAGGTCCATATCAACACTCTTGTATTTTTGTTGGATTGAAATCTAACAAATTCATTTAGCAAAAAAAAAGAAATCTAATGAATTCTTCTTTTAATCGAGTATTCTTGTTGTTTTTATCTTTTCTTTATTCATATTTTTGGTCTTGCTTTTCAGCGAAATCATACAAATTTTAATCATAATTTGTTTTGAAAAACAATCCACTAAAATTTGTTTCAACAAAAAAAAGTGGTCGGAATAATATCTCATTACAATAATATACTATAAAAAATTAATTAACCAATTTTTTCATATTTTTATTGAAACTCATACATATTGCTAATATATTTTCTTAAATGTATTGTTAAATATGTATTTTTATTTATTCTATAAGATAGGGAAATATGTAATAAAATTGTTTAGCAAACAAAAAAAGGTACCAAGAAAAAGAGGGATTGACGGGAAATGACGGAGCATTACTTATTACAGTACATTATTTTATTAATTTTTTTTCAATAAACAACAAAATTAACTAACAAGGGAGGTCAACTATTCAAAAAATTTTGAGGCTCTTTATACTATCGGGATCAGAAAATATTCATAAAAATTAATTTGAGTATAACGAATTCAGTAAAACACAAATAATATATTATTATATGTAACACACTATTTTTCATATATCAAATTAATTATCAAATAAGTATTGTAATCAAATATATTGTTTTTAAAATAATTCTTGAACTGCAAGAATTGCGGTTTTATATCTTATTCTATATTATTAATAGCATATGTCTTCTTTAAGGTAAAAATAACTTAAATTATTAATTTAGTTAAAAAATTAAATTTTTGTTGATTATCTCATATTAAAATATAAATAATAGTATAATATTAAATATACTAGTCAAAATTTAAAATTCTAATGCCTTCAATCACATGTTTAACCAAATATTTATATTTTAAGTTCTTAAAACACAAAAAAGAATATTTTATTATATACTGTTTAAAAAAATCAAATTCAAAATATTTTAAGTTAATAAAACTAAATTTAAATAAGTGTAGTTCTCTTCAAATATAATATTTATCAATATTATTCTTAGTTTTTCTTTGTTACGTAGAATTGTAGATATGCTAGGGTCTCTGTAACGTCTCTTCGAGTCTATTGAAAAGACTTCAACACCTTATATAAATATATTTCAAAATATAATCTGTCGTCATAATTCCTTATCTCATATATCGTGTTCCAAAATGGAAGTACCCCATTACCTGATATGTCAAATTCAGCATGAGCCTTTGACGTTTATTTTTTTGGAAGATATGATTTGACACTTGAAGGCGGAGTGGTACCTAAAAAATCAATTCATTATTCAAATATGTAGAGCATAATAATGGACTGCTATTAATCACGGAATAAGAACTGAAAACTTACGATTAGATAAACATGATATGTTTGGGCTGTTATTGGAAAGCGGTGTATGATTCATTATCGCATGACCAAAGCCTAAGCAAAACAAAGTAAATTAAAAACTCTAATTATTAGAAGACCAAACCCATAAATCATGACCACGCATCTTTATTTGAATACAGCCATATAAGGTGTTATGCAAACATGGTTAAATAACGTATCTTAAATCGGGGGGCAAAAAGTATGAATAAAGTTTGAAGCTAACATACAAGTGCTGGAATTGTGAGATCTTGATGTGAGATCTCGATGATATAATTGGTGTATTATTGCTTGACGCGAGATATGCTGATATATTTTTGTTAGGAGTTGATCCTACAAATGTCAATTCGTAAATAATAACAACTCAAGTATAATATATATTTATATATAAGTTATCTGGATTGAGAAATGATTAACAACTGAACACTCACGATTAGTTATACAGGATAGTATTGGGCTGTTATTGAAATTCGGACTATATTTCAGTTGAGCTTTACTAGAGCATGATAAAAAAATAAAGTAGAAACAAACATTATAAATCAATGTAAAATAATAAATGTTAACTACATGTTATCTACATAACTTACGGATACTGGCAAGGTGAGATCTCGATGACATTATAGTAGAGGTTCTGCTAGATGTAGAATTTGTTCTTATATCACTTTACTGAGAACCTGATAATTGAAGAATGATATTAGATCAAAGATTAGTTGCATCAATAATTTACAGAATATATATGATAACACAATGTCGTCAAGAAACATACCCAGGATATTTGAAGCAAAATTCTCTTTATCTGTAACTGCTGATTGAATTGCATAATAATAAATGGATATGGAAAATCCAATAAAAAAGATGATATGCTAGGTAATATGTTAAGAGATGCTGCAAATACAGAATACTTAGATTTTCCAGACCAGTACGATTCATGTTGAGTAACCTATTACGTAGAAACCTGTCCAAAGCTGATTCACGACCTTGACAAACTGGGCTCATAAATTTAATTTATACATTATTAAACACAATCATTCTAAGCTACATTACAGATCTTTCAATTGTTGAAAGAATTATACATACTGTAGTCACCAGACATGACAGATGCGTAGGTAGCCGTCACAGGCTGAGAGATATTTTATCGGCTATCTGATATGTTCTCATTCAGAGGTTGGAGAATCGGATCGCATATCTGTCCATGACCTCGTCGCTTAACAGCCAAAACGAATACTAAATGTGAAAACGATGACTACAAACTATCGATAACAACGTTTGTTAGTCCCTTAACAATATAGCAAGAATTACAGAAGGGGGGTTGAATGGAATTTTTAAACCTTTTTCTTAAAATAAAAATGTTCAAACTCGAATACAAATATAAGTGTTTTGATTAGCACAATGCGGAATAAAAACTTAATTGAATCAAAACATAAGTAATTAAAAACAAGAGTCTTTAAAAACTTTCTGGTGGATTTAAACAATTCCACCAGAGATATATATTATATCGAGAGAACTCTGTGTGTAAGAATGCTCACAGCTGCTTACAAATTTGAACTACTGAGAATACAGAGAAATGCTAATAATTCTGCTTACAAATATTTCTCACTTTTTGTATCTCAGCTTTTTGTTTCTATTTACTACTTTTTGGTTTATATATTACCAAGATTACAAAGTCAAAAGATAGAATCATTATAAAAATTATCAGTTTTTATGCTTTGCTACTTTGTTCTCTATTACCCAGTTAATAGGCTTCCTCATTCCATTTACATACATCCCGACGCATGTGACCAGTTGTCACTGTCAACTGATGTTTGAATTCTTTATCCGTTGGGTTCATGATCATCCGTCGGATTGTTGATCATCCGTCGGGTTGTTGATCATCCGTCGGGTGCTTTGTAGTTTATCCGTCGGGTAGCAATCAGGTACTTGACTTCATTTCACTTATACAGAATTACAAGACATCATCTATGTATAATTAATCAACCTATTCTGCATATCTAGTTAAAGTCCACATGACTTATATGCTACTACAGACTCTATACAAAGGTGTATGCAGAAATGTGCTACAGACTCATTATTACATAAGCTACTCACTCGATGGATAATAAATCATTATCTGTCGGGACTATAGATTTATCCGTCGGGACTAAAATTCTTATCAGTCGAGTGCTACATTATTTCACTAAGTAAAATCTACTTAGGTGTTTTGTTTGTGAAATCATCAAGTACACAATATATGCACAACAATCTCCCACAATTTATGTCTACTGGAATTGTAGCCATAAATTAAGAGATACTTGATGATAACAAAATATCCTAAACATACAACTTTAAAGAAAAGTAGATAATACTGAAAGTGCTTCAATTAATCAAAATGTACAAAGTTTGGCTCATAGTCATTTTCAAGATGCTCCTCTAGCCTGAGCAGATTTATCTAGTTTCTTGAAGGTCTGGATCTTCTTCCAAGCTTTCTGTTATTTTCATTAATCTGATTTTGGAGCTGCCTGTGGAATTCCAGTTCATCAGATTCTGAGAGATTTAGCTTTTCTTGCATTTCCAAGAGAGTCTCATTGCTGGAGATGCTCAGTTGGTCTTCTAATCTGAAGAATCTTCTCACACCTTTGTCATCCATGAACTCCATCAGCCAGTAGGGCCTTAGATGCACTCTTCTCCCTGTGTATGGGATGATTAGAGTCTTTGGGAGTGCATCTTTAGCTCTAGCACTCCTTAGTTCTTCAATCTTCTTCAATACTAGTCTTCTTGCAGTGACATTGAACCCAAAGTTCTTCTTGAAGGATGAATAAACTTTAATCAGTACAGCTTGGCTCTCATGAAGAATCCTGTGAAGTGGCCACTTAATCTCCTTTCCTCCTTTGTACTTGAACACTAACCTTTCAGGTAGGTTTCTGTATACATCAATTCCCCTCACTTCATCTAGTTCATCCAGATAGAGGTTTAGATCAGAAAATTCTTTGATGTCACACAAGTACAAGTAGTCTCCCTTATTGACTTTGGGCTGAGCTTTGACTACAGATTTGGATTTGAGAGGTGACAGCTTCACCTTCTTGACTGCTCTTGACTTTGTCCTTTTTGGCTTGCTAAGGATTGGTAGACTGAAGTCAGGAATTGGTATGTTATCCCATTCTATTGGCTCATCCTTGGGCACAATAGGTTCACCATGAATATTCCTGTAGGGATCCACCACCCTTATATCTTCAAATACTACATAGGGCTTTGATGCTTGAGTTGTAGTTGGTGTGGGTTCCTTAGGAAATTGATCTCCCAATTCCTTGTCAACAATATCCAGTTTCCTTTTTGTTCATTTAGCCAATTCTTTCTTTCTTGGATATTTCTTCTGTTCTTCAACATGTTTCCTTGATTCAGTAGCTTCAGATGATTGAGAGGGAATTTGTTGTGATGAATTCACAGCCTGTAGCTTGGCCAAGATAGCAATCTGCTCTTTCTTTTGTTTAGCCTTCTTTGCATCTAGAATAGCTTGCTTCTTTTCCTGCTTCAATCTGGATTTTTCTTCTCTCTTTACTTGAGCAAATTGAGGATGTCCAGCTACCACACAAATTTCCTTTCCATTTCTGAATATCTTAGCAATTCTCCTTTTTGAAGCTGAATCAGTTGGATCTTTGTAGAAAACAATTGATCTTGACATAAGTTTCTTCTCATCAGGCTTGGGTGTCTCATAAACAGTATCCAAGGGGTTCTTCAAGGATGATTTTGAATAGTTTGCCCTTGGTTTAAGAATCATTTCAGCCTTTGGAGACTTGATGCAGGAAGATTATCCTCTTTCCAGATAGTTCATGCTCATATCATTCACACTGATTTGCTTGACTTGTGAGTGATGGATGGCTGACTTAACTGGCTCCGTGACAAGTTGGAACTTCTTCTGTATCTCCTCATCAATCTTCTCCCAGTTGATCAAATTCAACTTTTCTTTCTCAGCAACTTTCAAGTTTGCTGCTGCTGCCTGAATCAGATCTATACCATCTGCAACTGGTGGCTTTGAGATAGTAATTGAAAGCACAATTACTTTTGCTGATTTGTATTTAAAGTTTCTCCCCCTCACTTGGTCCTTTCTCCCCCTTTTTGTTATCATCGAGTTGAGGAGTCAGGCCTTGTGCTTTAGCCAGTTGCATGAGAAGACTGGTCTGAGACTGTTGATTTTGAAGAATGGTGACCACAGAGTTTTCAATACCTTGAACTCTATTCTCCAGTTTGGTCAGCCTCTTTTCAGCATCTGATTCTTTTCTCAGTCTCAGTAATAGATCCTGCATGGTACCATATGGCATGACTGAATCCAGCTTCTCAGAATTGTAGGTCTTCAAGTCAGCTATATCCTTTTTGAGTTCATCTACACTCAGATTCTGTCTTAATTGCTGTAGCTTCATGAGATGTAGAGAATCTAGGTGAGCTTGAAGAATAGCCTTGGTACCAGCATTTGAGCTCTTCTGAATGGCCTTTTGGATAGACATGATTTGTTTGACCAAGGATACATTAAATTGTCATGGTGTGGACTCCTTTGTCAAGGCCCATTCAGGTAAATCTGGAATAGAACTTGGGCATTCATCTCCCCCTAAGTTCATGCTTCCATCAAATGAAATAGAGTCGTCATCATTAGAATTTACTCCAAATTCCTCAGATGGCTCACCAGCTGTAGGAGGCATTAAATTGACAGCAGCTTTATCCCTTTGTAGAGATTCTGAAGTATGCACCAGATTCAAAGTCTTTTCTGCCTCCTCATTGCCCTGAGCAGCCAACAATTGATAGGCTGACACAGGATGAGTAAAAGTTTCAGCATCCAAGGAAATATTATCAATTACAGCTTTGTAATGTTGTTGAAAGTGTCTTTCCTTTTCAGCATCATCCACAATCATTAACTCATGAGCAATGGCTGGATCCACCCTTATACCCTCTGTACCTGCTTTTCTCTCATGTTATCTCTTTTGTTGCAACAGGGTCTCACACTGGCTCACCACCCTCACACCCTCACCTTCACCTACTAAGGTGGGACTCCTCTCACTCCCTTTTGCCAATCCTGAAGAAATGGATTACAGATTTTCACTCATTTCCTCTCCTTTTGCCTGGGAGCAACCCAGCCTCTCACTCAAGACACTCTCCTCTCTCAATCCTAAGAGTGACTGTACAACCACTAAATCTTCTGCACTTGAAATAATTGAAGTTTGAAGTTGTGCAGAGATACTCGACGGATGAGTGATATCCATCGAGTGAGTGGTAATGTTATCCGACGGATAACTGCTGTTAGGCTTATCCATCGGGATACAATCACTACTCGACGGATGAGCAATATCCGTCGAGAGAGTAGAAATGAATGAGTTGGGAAGAGAAACTATTGTTGACTCTGTGCTGATTGAAGATATTTGGGGCACAGATGTCACAATATTTTCTGAAAGAATTGGCAAGTGAGCCAACAAATCATCTAACAGATGATGCTCACTTGTACTAGATTTTGGCTTCCCCAACAGAGTTAAAGAAGGGGAATCAGGAATTGATGTGTTTATCATATCCACATCCAGAGAGTTTGTTGGTGAGTATGGTGTATGAGGTGCTTCTATAACTAGAGATTTTGGATGTGACTCCACATTTATTGGAGCCACATCAAACTGAACTTGAGAAGGTGCAGTGACTGTGTCTTTAGCACCAGTTTGCACAGTGTGTATACCCTGTGCATCCCCAGAGGTTTTAGATTTCTTCTTTCTTGTATAAGTTTGGGGTGAGCTTGTGTCCCTAACCCTCTTGGCATGTGCTCTTGGCTGAGAGCTTTGTTCAATAACCACATCCTTTTGGGAGGATACAGCTAGAAGTGAGCTTTTGTCCTTTTTAAGCACTGCAGTTTGTTGGGAAACTACAGTGTGGCTAGGCTGGGATTCACTCAACTCTCCAACCTTATTCTTGGGGTTTCTTTGATGTTCACCCCTTCCCTCACCTTACTTTCCCTCCTTCACACTCCCCTCTTTTGCTTTTGTGGATTTCTCAACTGGCATCTTTTGAGAGATACCAGAGGGGGTTTTCTTTGATTTAGATTTAGAAATAGTAGTAGGTTTGGAGGCTTTGGTAGGCAACTGTTTGGTCATTGGCACAGTTGCCATAGCTACTCCTGAATTCAAAGAAATAGTGGAGGTTGGAATAGTTGTAGGGATGGATGAACTTACCTCACTTACCTGAGGTGCCTGCATTACAGGAAAGTAGAACATTGGCACATCCTTGTGATGATTGGCCCTGTTCAAATCTGCAATGAGTCTTCTCTTTTGAACCCAACAATCCAGTTTGTTGTTAGGGTTCTCAAGCACAATCTCTTCACAGAGGTGGTTAGCCAATAACATGAAAAATCTAGCATAATACACATTTTTACCTCTTTTAGCTAACTCACCCAATTTAAAACCTAACTCAAATAGGACAAGGTCACTGAAATTGTAGAATTTATCTGTAACTAGCATGTATAGCATGTAAAGCATGGAAATATTCACTGAATCAAAATTACTGATTTTTCCAGAGAAAACCTTAGTAACTACATCACACATGAAACTTCACTCCATCCTAAGACCCATTCTCCTAATATCACTCAGTTTAGAAGTAGGTAGAGCATAATGCATGGAATTAAGCATATTGATAATATCAGTGTCATTGTGTGGTAAGTCACATTGTTATCAGGAATTTTGAAACATGCTTTTATCACATCACTATTGATACGGAATTCTTTACCTTTGATGGTTAGAGTGATGGTCTTGTCAGTAGAGTTGTAGATAGCAGTGGTCCACATCTCTTCAACAACTTCACAGAAGATTGTGGGTGATTCCAGCATGGCGTAATTGAGCTTGCAATTCTTTACAAAGTCCATCATCTTGTGGTAGTCCTCTGATTGCTGAATACCCTTATTGACCAATGCAGTGAAATTGTTCATCTCATAAATGAACCCAGTTTGAGACATAATCTTTACTACAGGTGCCATTGTTAGAGAATGAAAGCTTGAAGAGAAGGAGAGTAATTGCTTGAGAGAGAAAGAAATTAGAGCAGTTGAATTTGAGAATGATAAAAGAAAACAATTGCAATGAAATAAGCTTTTATACTAGCTCGAAAATAACTGATGAAAATAACAAAGTAAAGTAAATTAACCAATAGAAAATTGCCTAAAATAGCCGTTTAAAAATAAACTGTAAAAATTCCACTCATTATCCGTCGTGTAATGCTTACAAACTGTAAGTATACTCGATGGATAATGTACATGGAATTAACGGCTCAGATTAAGATAATTCGACGGATGAGGATAAACTGTTATCCGTCGTGTCTTAAAAGATTCCAGAAAAGTAATTGATTTTCATTAGCAAATAGTATATCGACGGATGACTAAACTCGATGGATAAGGGTCATCCGTCGAGATGTAAACTTTGACTTAGCCAAAATTGCATCCAAGACTGAAAAATCAATTAAATTTCTGGCTGCATAACAACTTGTAAAATAACTCAGATAAATTTAAGAGTAATTAAACATACCTAACTCACTTACCAACCTTGAAAAGGTGGATTCATCCATTGGCTTGGTAAAGATATCTGCAAGTTGCTTCTCACTTAGAACAAAATGTAGTTCCACAGTACCATTCATTACATGTTCTCTTATGAAATGGTACTTGATATCTATGTGCTTTGTCCTTGAATGTTGCACTGGATTTTCAGTGATGGTAATTGCACTTGTGTTATCACAGAAAATAGGAATTCTCTTAACTTGCAAACCATAGTCTAGCAATTGATTTTTCATCCATAAAATCTGTGCACAGCAACTGCCAGCAACAATATATTCAGCTTCAGCTGTAGAAGTAGAAACTGAATTTTGCTTTTTACTGAACCAGGACACAAGCTTGTTTCCTAAAAATTGACAGATTCCTGTTGTACTTTTTTTATCAATTCTACAACCTGCATAATCTGCATCTGAATAACCAGTTACATCAAAACCAGAATCTTTAGGGTACCAAATGCCAAGGTTTGGTGTTCCCTTGAGATATCTGAAAATTCTCTTAATAGCTATCAAGTGAGATTCTCTAGAATCAGCCTGAAATCTGGCACATAAATATGTAGCAAACATTATATCTGGCCTACTAGCTGTTAAGTACAGAAGTGAGCCAACCATGCCTCTATAACTTGAAATATCCACAGACTTTTCAGTAGTATTTAATTCAAGCTTAGTTGTAGTGGCCATGGGAGTTTTTGCAGATGTGCAATCCATTAGATCAAACTTCTTTAAAAGATCAAAAATATATTTAGTTTGACTAATGAATATTCCATCACTAACTTGCTTAACTTGTAAACCAAGAAAGTAAGTTAGTTCTCCCATCATACTCATTTCATACTTACTTTGCATCAATTTGGCCAACTTTTTGCAAAGTTTCTCATTTGTAGAGCCAAAAATAATATCATCTACATAAATTTGAACAAGTATACTAGAGCCATTAACATTTCTGAAAAATAAAGTTTTATCTACAGTACCTCTTGTGAAGTGATTTTCCAAAAGGAACTTTGATAAGGTGTCATACCAGGCTCTAGGTGCTTGCTTCAGTCCATAAAGTACTTTCAGAAGATAATAGACATATTCTGGAAATTTTGGATCTTCAAAACCAGGAGGTTGACTGACATATACTTCTTCCTCCAAATTTCCATTCAGAAAGGCACTTTTGACATCCATTTGATAGACCTTGAAATTGGCATGGGCTGCATAGGCTAAGAAGATTCTGATGGCTTCAAGTCTTGCAACAGGAGCAAATGTTTCATCAAAATCAATTCCTTATTGCTGACAATAGCCCTTAGCAACCAATCTAGCTTTATTCCTGACTACTATGCCATCTTCATTCATCTTGTTTCTGAATACCCACTTGGTGTCTATTAGATTCTTTTCTTTAGGCTTGGGTACAAGCTTCCATACTTTATTCCTTTCAAATTGGTTTAGCTCCTCCTGCATAGCTAAAATCCAATCAGGATCCAATAAAGCTTCTTCTACCTTCTTTGGTTCTTCCTTTGACAGAAAACTACTGTATAGACATTCTTCCTGAGTTGTTCTTCTTGTTTGAACTCTAGAAGAAGCATCACCAATGATAAGCTCAAAGGGGTGATCTTTTGTCCATTTCCTTTGTTGAGGTAGATTAGCTCTAGATGAAAAGACCTCATAGTTGTCTTGATGTGTGATTGAGTTTTGATTGCTAGAAACTCCCCCTGATTTTGTGGATCTTTGATTTGAAAAAGGGGAACTTTCTATAGGTGATCTATCTTGACCTCCTGCTCCTTTTGATAACCCGACGGATGGTGAATTTGAGTACCGACGGATGAGGCAGGTTGTCTCCCGACGGATAACGCAGATTGCCTTCCGACGGATGAAGCATTACGCACCTCGACAGATGTTGAGTTTTGTGCTTCATTGGTAGTAGATTTGTCTGCATTATCTTTAGACACTGTTTCTTGATCACTTTCATCATCACTGTCTTCACTAACCATCTCCACATTGTCGAATTTGAGGCTCTCATGGTAATCTCCATCTTTCGGTCCTTCAATCTTTTTATCATCAAACACAACATGTATAGATTCCACAACAATGTTGGTTATTAGATTGTAGACTCTATATGCTTTCCCAACAGCATATCCAACAAAAATTCCTTCATCTGCTTTAGCATCAAACTTCCCATTTTAATCAGTTTGATTTCTCAGGATATAGCATTTGCAGCCAAAGACATGAAGAAAGTTTAGAGTTGGCTTCTTATTCTTGAATAATTGACAGGGAGTCATGCATCTTGCTTGATTAACCAGAGAAATGTTATGAGTGTAGCATGCAGTATTTACAGCTTCAGCCCAGAAATATGTTGGTAGTTTAGATTCTTCAAGCATTGTCATTGCAGCTTCAATAAGTGATCTGTTCTTCCTTTCCACTACTCCATTCTGTTGTGGAGTCCTTGCTGCTGAAAACTTATGCAGAATCCCTTTTTCCTCACAAAATGCTCTCATGACAGAATTATTGAACTCAGTTCCATTGTCACTCATGATTCTTCTAACTTTAAAATCAGGATGATTGTTGACTTGCCTTATGTGATTGATGATGATTTCACTAGCCTCATCTTTAGACTTTAGGAAATATATCCAAGAGAACTTTAAGAAATCATCTATAATTACTAGGCAAAATCTTTTCCTTGAGATGGACAATACATTGACTGGTCCAAACAAATCCATGTGAAGCAGTTGCAAAGGCTCTTCAATTGTTGAATCAAGTTTCTTCCTGAATGATGCTTTGATCTGCTTCCCTTTTTGGCAGGCATCACACAGTCCATCCTTTGAAAACTCCACTAGAGGAATACCTCTTACCAGTTCTTTCTTTACCAGCTCATTCATGGTCTTGAAGTTTAAATGGGATAGCTTCTTGTGCCATAGCCAACTTTCATCCTGACTTGCTTTACTGAGAAGACAAGTTACAGACTCTGCATTGGATGAGTTGAAATTAGCTAGGTACACATTTCCTTTTCTCACACCAGTGAGTACCACTTTGTTGCTTCTTTTATTAGTCACAACACAGGCTTCTGAGTTGAAGGTTACTGAATTGCCTTTGTCACAAAGCTGGCTGATACTCAACAGATTGTGTTTGAGACCATCCACTAATGCAACCTCCTTAATGATGACATTGTCCTTTGAAATCAAGCCATATCCCACAGTATAACCCTTGTTGTCATCTTCAAAAGTAATACTTGGGCCAGCTCTCTCCTTAAACTCTGTGAGCAGGGTAGAATCACCAGTCATGTGTCTTGAACAACCACTATCCAAGTACCAAAGATTCCTTGGGTCCTGCCTTGTTAGCTTTCTTTTTCTGTTTCTTAGGTCTTGCCTCATTTGACTTAGGAATTTCAGATTCATCCTTAGTCATTTGGGTTGGACCTTTGAAACCATTCATTGCAACAGAATTATCATGCATATTATGACTAACAGGAAATGGCATGCTTGGTGTAAACATGTTATTCCAGTAAGGCATGCTAAATGGCATTGGTGGCATACTATATGCAGCATAATAAGGATTAGGTGCAAATGGCATATTAGCAAACTGTGCATTCATGTTCTGTGTAGGTATAGCATTAACAGGCATGGGAGGCATGGCATTCATGTTAGGAAATTGAGACTGAACAGACATGGGAGTAGGCCTGACAGATTTGCAATTAACAGATAAATGATTTACACTACCACACTTGACACAGATTTTTCTAGGAGCATATTTATCAGGTGTGTAGTTATTGTATTTGTTAATCCCTACTTTACCATTCCTATTGTTTTTCCTTTTAGTCTCTGTTTTTACCTCAATTTTCTCAAGTCTGTCACTTAACTGTTTGACAGTCATGTGACCAACATTAGCCTTTTTCCCTTTCTTAACTTGACTTGACTCTCCTGAAACAAAGTTCTTGGAAACAGACCCATACTTCTCATTCAGCTTAATTAGTTTGGCTTTGCTAATGGGCTTGCTCACAGCCGACGGATGAGGATTTTCATCATTCGACGGATAACACTTTTTGTTATCCGACGGATAGTCCTCATCATCCGTCGAGTCTACATCTGTTAGCAGTCCATCTACCAAATTAGGTTCTAGTTTCTCTTTGTTCTTTTTCCAGGGTTCATCACAGAAAGACTCAATTCCTTGAACTTTGGTGATTTGAGCATGGACATCCCTGGATGTTTTCCATGCTTTAATCACCTCTTGTTCACGCTCGAGCTGCTTCTTTAAAATCTCTTCCTTTTTCAAGGACTCAGTTAATTCCTCCTTGGCAATCTTACACTCAATTCTTAATTTCTCAAAATCAATAAACTGAGACTCAAGCACATTATTCCTCTCACTTAAAAACAAATTGTTTTCTTTCATATTAGCATTTTCTTTAGAAAGAAACTTAAGTGTAACACGCAAATGATATAATTATGTAGACATGTCATTTATGACATCATTACACTCAATTTTAGATAAATGTGCAAGGTTTGTAGTAATTACCTGATTGCTTGAGGAACTTGTCTCTGTCTCATCAGACTTGGCCATTAGGGCTAGATTGACATAGCTGACATCTTCATCTTCATCCAGACCATCTGCTGCCCAGTCATTTTCTTGTGTAATAAAAGCCCTTTCCTTTTGTTTGAGTAGATCAAAGTATTTTTTCTTATAATCCACATACTCAAACTTTTTCTTACTGGAATCTGACTTTCTGCACTCATTGGCAAAATGCCCTGCCAAGCCACATTTGAAATATTTGAATTTTGACTTATCCACCATGTTTCTATTTGGCTTGACTGCTACAAAGTTCTTCTTGAACTTGAGCTTGGTAAATCTCCTGGAAAGAAATGCTAGGTGCTCATCATGTCCTCCATGTCATCTTAGCTCAATAAATCTTCACTTTCTACTACAAGCCCCTTTCCCTTGTTCTCACAGACCTTTGAAGTTGATTCAACAACTTTCATCTTCACTTCCTTCTGCTTTTCCAACTCAGCAACTAGTGCAATGGATCCTCCTTTCTTCTTTCCTCTCTCCATCCTTTCTTCCTGCTCTATTTCAAGCTCATAGGTTTTCAGGATGCCATACAGTCTCTCCAAAGTAAACTCCTTATAATCTTGTGAGTTTCTTAATGAGACTGCCATTGGTTTCCATTCCTTTGGAAGAGATCTAAGGAATTTCAGATTAGAGTATTTAGTCTGATAGACTCTCCCATGCAACTTAAGAGCATTTAGTAGTTTTTGAAACCTACTAAAAATGTCAGTGAGAGACTCACTTTCCTCATTGTGAAAATGCTCATATTGCTGAATCAAGAGCTGCGCCTTATTTTCTCTAACTTGCTCAGTGCCATCACAGATTATCTGTATAGTATCCCAGACTTCCTTGGCAGTTTTGCAGTTGATAATGTTGTCAAACATGTCTGCATCAACTTCATTAAACAGAATATTCATGGCCTTTTTATCCTTCCTGACTTGTTCAATGTCAGGATCAGACCATTCATGCCTTGGCTTGGGAACTGATGGCTCGTTTCCTGTTGCAGCTCTCATTGGAACATGAGGGCCTCTTTCTATGCAGTCCACATAGGCCTCATCTTGAGAAAGCATATGAAGATGCATCTTTACCTTGCAATGATGGTAATTATCTTTATCTAGAAAAGGAATCTTAACTCCAACATCATTCTTGTTCATCTTGCTGAATTGTTTTGATCTTTAAACTCTTTGTAGATTAAGAGCAGGCTCTGATACCAATTGTTAGTCCCTTAACAATATAGCAAGAATTACAGAAGGGGGGTTGAATGGAATTCTTGAACCTTTTTCTTAAAATAAAAATGTTCAAACTCGAATACAAATATAAGTGTTTTGATTAGCACAATGCGGAATAAAAACTTAATTGAATCAAAACATAAGTAATTAAAAACAAGAGTCTTTAAAAACTTTCTGGTGGATTTAAACAATTCCACCAGAGATATATATTATATCGAGAGAACTCTGTGTGCAAGAATGCTCACAGCTGCTTACAAATTTGAACTACTGAGAATACAGAGAAATGCTAATAATTCTGCTTACAAATGTTTCTCACTTTTTGTATCTCAGCTCTTTGTTTCTATTTGCTACTTCTTGGTTTATATATTACCAAGATTACAAAGTCAAAAGATAGAATCATTATAAAAACTATCAGTTTTTATGCTTTGCTACTTTGTTCTCTATTACCCAGTTAATAAGCTTCCTCATTCCATTTGCATACATCCCGACGCATGTGACCAGTTGTCACTGTCAACTGATGTTTGAATTCTTTATCCGTTGGGTTCATGATCATCCGTCGGATTGTTGATCATCGGTCGGGTTGTTGATCATCCGTCAGGTGCTTTGTAGTTTATCCATCGGGTAGCAATCAGGCACTTGACTTCATTTCACTTATGCATAATTACAAGATATCATCTATGTACAATTAATCAACCTATTCTGCATATCTAGTTAAAGTCCACATGACTTATATGCTACTACAGACTCTATACAAAGGTGTATGCAGAAATGTGCTACAGACTCATTATTACATAAGCTACTCACTCGATGGATAATAAATCAATATCCGTCGGGACTATAGATTTATCCGTCGGGACTAAAATTCTTATCCGTCGAGTGCTACATTATTTTACTAAGTAAAATCTACCTAGGTGTTTTGTTTGTGAAATCATCAAGTACACAACATATGCACAACAACGTTTAAAGAAAACAAAGAGATAGTATGATTATGCAGACTCGTACCAGGACCGTTGTTATCAAAGGTAGTCGGACATTTGCTCCCGTTCATAGCTTATTTGGTATGTGATTAATCCTATCAATACAAACGTTTAAGAAAACAGAGAAGAAAACCCTTGATTATGCAGATTCATACCAGGTCCGAGGTCATGGAAGATAGTAGATCGTTTGCCCCCGTTATGTACTTTAACCTACGCGTCTGTCATTACGCGATGAGCCCAACTTCTGTCATTACTGCAAAACAAACAAAATAGGTTTGGTTAAACATTATCGGACAAAACCTTGAACAAAAGATAACAAAAAACGTGTAACACAAAATCGATAGCAGATGATGATGTATACAATTATTCATGTTCATGTATAATCATACATCGATAGCAAAACAAAATTCATGTTCATCGATAACAGATGGCTGTAAAAAATGAAGAAGAAGAAGAAGATAATGATTATCAAGGAAAGTTGTAATGAATTTTGAATTTGAATAACTGAAGACATGATTTGTGGATCTGTAATTGATTGGGTATAAAAACAAATCAATTTTACTAATAGTTTTAATCTTTTTTAAATTCAAAAGTGATTTTTTAATAATATAAATACTATTTAAGATATGGATAGTCCATGGATCTTTGCATTTTTGTATAGGAATTAGTTGATTTAGGAATATGGGTCGACCCACTGATCAAATTTTAAAAATATGGGTCAAAATAATTAAAAAAATGTCATTTTTAGTACAAATTTTGAGGAGTATTTACTAGTGCTCATTAAGAGCAAGTTCAAGAGATGCCTTAAAACATGTTCTAGATCAAAATTTAGGGCAATTGATAAAAATCAGAGCTTCAACAGTGTCCTAAACATTACTTAAAATGCTAGTACATCTTTCAAGTGCCTTATTTTTAGGGCACCACAGTACATGCCCTATTTCATTTTTACCAATAAAAAATTCGTTTCCCTCTTTTTTACATATCCCTCTCCTCTCATCTTTGCTCTTCTCTTCAATTTTAATTCAAATATATAACTATTTTAACAATAAGACATAATTATAAGGCAAATTGTTGAAACTAATATGTCAAACTAATGTACTAAATTACTAGGGACACCGTAATTTATTATATTTATAAAGATGCCTCCTCGTAGGCCGGTATAATTAAGATTTAAGATTAATACCTAAAGAACCTAATCACCTGCCCTCCGACTAATCCCCGTCACTTTTCATCTTTGTGTGTAGGTATACCCATATAACAAAAATTTCTGATACTTTTTCAGATCCAAATACAGAATTAGCATTATATTTCTCTCTCTCTCTCTCTCCGTCCTGTTTCGACAAGGTATTGATTATGTAATTTCGATCAGAATTTCTATCTAATTTACATTTTATTCCGTACTTGATCTGTTGCCTATTTTATGTAATTTGTCGAGTAATTGTATTAGAATCTGATGATTTATGTATTAACTGATTGTGTAGAACATTTTAAAATTAACTAATCCAACTGAATTTGTATTTTTTTATGTTTTCAATTGAATTTTTAGGCTAGCTTAACTGTTTATAATTTATAATTAGTAATTCTCGCAGTACATGATTTGATCTGTGATTAGTTTTTGTATGCACCCTATAGCTTGAAAGAGAGTGTATTGAAATTATACTAGCGCTAAAGTAG
This sequence comes from Apium graveolens, assembly GCF_009905375.1. Taxonomy (NCBI): domain Eukaryota; kingdom Viridiplantae; phylum Streptophyta; class Magnoliopsida; order Apiales; family Apiaceae; genus Apium; species Apium graveolens. Next base: position 241,811,850 of record NC_133650.1, on the reverse strand, counting down.
AGTTTTCTGTTCTTTGATTGTGTAGTTTTTATTTGTCCATCATTTATCGAATAGAGATTAAGGATTAGGAAAGTTATGAATGTTGCATCATGTCGGATATTATTTTTTATGTTTTATTTTAATGTAGTGTCGCTTTTGTAATTTAGGCTTTAGTTTTTTATTTCAATCTGTTTGACTGTTGAGTGTTGGGTAATTTTTGTAATTTAAGGTCATAGTTGTGGTTTTGATATACTCGGATCTTGGTTAGATGGCATTTAATTGAGGTTGTGTTGCAAATCTGATTTTTAATTAGGCATTAATGTAAATTATGATTCTCGACCTTTTCGTGCGAAAAGGACAAAGTTTGTTTTTATAATGATGTTTGTAGAATATTTGTTAGAAATAACTAGGCGATGAACTAATATTGAAATGAACATGGTAATCTGGACTTTGTATCATAGAGAACTTCAAGGAAAACACAGAGATGGTTTAATGGATTTTATATCCAATGAAACACAAGTAGATTTGAATTAAAAGTGATTTGTCGAATAACCTTTGAAATACAACAAGAATGTTATATACTACTGGTTAAATTACCTGATATGGTGATCAATTCTGGTGACTAGCCCTTTTGTGGCCTAAAAATGATGACGTAATCTGGTTGTGTCCCTTTTTTGTGTTTTTGCGTCTGAGTTTCTATATAAGTGGATTCAGTTATGACAAATAACCTATTTTTTTGTGACAGATATTGCAGTATGATTGTAAATTATCATGTCTGCATGTGCTTTGTGGTTGTTATTATAATTATATATTTTCTCACTTCCGCCCCCTGATAATTGCTGATAATATTTTTTTCATCCTTTTATTGCTGAATACTAATTTTTATGCAAGAATGATGTTCTCTAACTTGTCTTTTTGACCCTAGAGATTGCATATATGTCCTTGATGGGTTGCATTTGGTTCTTTATGGTCTGTATTAAATAAGCAGTATCACACACCTGGGTTGGTTAATATGTTTGCTTTTACTTCTGTGGTATGATATATTAACTATGTTATGTTACGTCTACATAGTAATTAAATTTATTTATTCATTATAGTTAGTGTATTTATTTAGAATACTATTAATAATATCATCATCAAAATATATAATTACTAGTTGCACTTAAATTTCTGTGACACTCAATTTTTCTTTATGTCAAGTGTCAACTACTAGATCATTTTATCTCTTATGTAAATTTTTATGTATCAATATGTTTTCACTGTTCTATTTGTTTCCTGTACCAAATCTTTCACAAATATGATTTCTGCACATGTAGTAAAATTAGCGATTAGTTTCCACGGGATCATAAACGTGTTTACAATAATAACATTTGTGTAAAATATGACTCATTATTTTGTTACTTTATTTTTAAGGACAAATAAATTGCTTTGCCACGTACTGCTATGGCATCAAAACTTTGAATCATATGCTCACTTCAGTAAGTTCTGATGGAAGGGAAATTTGGTGTGTGGTTTAAGAAAGTGCTGGTTATATATTGGCATCGTAAACATGTACACGATGATGACATTTGTGTAAAATACGAGTCCTTTTTTTGTTCCGGTCCCTTGGGGCCATATAAAGTTGTTTGCCACGTATTGCTATGATATTAAAACTTTGGAATAATATGCTCACTTCATTAAATTATTATGCAAGGGGAAATTGGTCAAGTGTCCATATAAATAATTTTTGACGTGGATTATATGGTCGGTAGATATATTTTATATTTACTTGTTTTTTTTGTCTTTTGCACTTGTAATTTTGTTTATGGAACTTTTTTTGCTTTTATTCTTATTTGTTTACAGTAACTAGTGTATCCCGTTTCATAGCTCTAAGTTTTTAATTTTCCTTTTTCTTTATTCTGGCTGCAGGAGAGGTGATGTGAGTTTTAAGCTGAACAAGCACTGTCCCTTTATAATTGCATTCATGTGATATTTGCCATTAGTATACAGGATATAATTTATCGCAAGGGCTATCGGGATTTTGAAAAAATGGTGCCAAGGGACATGGTTGTTAATGCTTACCAATTTTCTCTTCTGTTATCTCCTGTTGTTTCTGTTTGGGACTGTATTGTTCGCAAGATGAGGTACTCATTCAGACTTGAGTGGGTGTAGCTGCAGAGGTTTTGATCACGCCAGTAATTTAGTTATTATAATTAGTCAAACTTGGATTAATAAATTTAGGGAAACTATAAGAAGAAGTATTTAAATTATTATAGATCGTAGGGATTTTTATCTAAGGAGACAAAGAAGATATTATAGAAAAGAAGTTAAAAGGCTAGCTTGAGATAAGATTTAGAGTCAAAAGACATAAAATGGAATGTGCTAAAGTGCCATGCGGCATCAGAAAAGTAAAGAAGAAGCAAGTTAAGGATGAGTTAGATCGCATCAAACAGGCGGAGAAGAAGAAGAGGCGCTTGGAAAAAGCCCTAGCTACTTCAGCAGCAATCCGTTCTGAACTTGAAATAAAGCTGCTGAAAAAGAAAGAAGAACAACGAAGGCTTGATGAGGAAGGGGCTGCAATTGCTGAAGCAGTCGCTTTGAATGTGCTACTTGGTGAAGACTCAGACGATTTATGTAAGATCATGCTGAAGAAGAATGAAGAGTTCAAACCTTGGGACAGTGCTGGCAAGTCTGACTTTTTTTTGGGTGGAAGTAGAAGTGGTCTTTCTCATGGAGAACTCTGGACGCATTCACTGGAAGGAGCTGATAGGATTTCTAACATGTGCAGATCGGGATGCACGTGGAAGGAATACAACAGTAATGGGTGGACAGTCTCAACTGGACCTCTTATAAAGAATGTCAACATGCCATATATTGATAAGCAAGGTTGGGAGGTTAAAGATGTCTCTGCAGGTGTTATAGCTGCGCAAGCTGTTTCATCACTTAAAATTGCAGAAGATTCGCGAGCAGACAAGTTTCTTTTCAATCAAATGCTTAGAGGGTAACATAGAGTGCATCTGTTATTTTGGTCTGCACGCCTTTGTAGTTGAGATTGTCTCCTCAATAGTGTTCTGTATATTTGCAAAAACATGCCGATGCAGTCTATCATATACTGTGCCTGTATTGGTTATTACGTGGTTCAGTGATATGCTTGGGTATTACTTGTTATATATGTATTTTCTTTGTGGAATTTCTTTAGCTACCTGGTGTGGTTTGGCAACTTTGTAACTTCATTGAAGTAAAATATACTCTCTTTTTTTCAGTTTTTGCGGTTAGAATTCATTTTGTGTATCCCCTTTTGCAATATCCAAGGTCGTTATAATACTATATATGCAGCATCAGTTTGCGGAATCATTTTGGCTCTCCTAACAGTAATTCAGTACCTCAAATCACTTCCAATGAGTAGCTGCTTCTTTAACCCCACTCAAAGCTGGGGACGATGACCATAACATTGGAAGTTGGAACTATTGTTTTGATGAAATTATGAAAATGTCAAGAATGAGCCTTTACTTGATCATTCATATAATTCAGATTGTTATTGGTTAATTTATATGATTTTATGTGGAATCAAAACAGTATCATGAAATCCCAACATATATGGTTTATAAGATATCAGTTTTTGGATAACATTTGGACCCATGCATTTCCCTTTTGAAATTAATTAGTTTTACCCGATTATGCAATGCACGAATTTTCGTTAATTTTTATATATTTTCATTTATATTTTATATAATTTTTATGATTGTAAAGGCAAAAATGTGAGTAAAAATAAGAAAAAAAAGGCTATTTTGGTAGATATTTATATTCACTATTTTAGAGGCATGAATCATAAATTCTCTTAATTTTTTCACATAAATTGATCCCTAATTCAAAAGTTACATTTTTGAAATTTTATTTATCCAATTATATAATAATTTTAATATATTTATATTAATATATAATAATTATATTTATAGATTTATATCAAAAATAATTTAACAAATAGAAAGACGATGTTGGCGGAGTTTAACAGAATAAGTAAATTATTTTTAGTAGTTTTGTATTTTAGTTTAGTGGGTATATAACATTATTTATTTAATTAAAATAATAGAAAGAAGATGTGGTCGGAGTTTAGCCGGATTAGCAAACTATATTTATTAGTTTAACAATTTAGTTTAGTATAATTTAACAGGTATGTAACATTATTAGTTTAATAAAAAAAATAGGATGAAAAGAAATTCTGGTCAAAAGACGAAAGAGCCATGGCCGTGGTTTGATAGAGAAGGAGAAAGTTTCTCTTGATAAAAAGAAGAATGTTCCGACATGTAGTAGATTTATTTGGACATCAATTGAGGTAACATCATAAGCAACTCACTGAAACAGCAAGTATAACTTGCTTTAGAGACGGTACTCTCAGTTTTAGGTGAAACATCCTATCTATCAGCAGTACAATTCATAAAAGCGAATGTCTAATGAGTGCAGTAAAGGAGCTGTGTGTGCTCTCTGGCATGTATTCCTAATTTCTTAACATGAATGTATATAGATTTAAGCCATGAGAAATAAAAACACAAGACTATACTATTTCCCAAGAACAGTATCTCAAGATAAATGTGAACACTGCTAAGAAAGAATAAAAGAAACACTTCTCCAATTAAAATTTACAGAATCTGAACAAGCAAGATTCACAGCAGTCTGCTAATAATTTTGGATGGTCTTTGAACAGTAGACAGACTTCACTAGTATACAACACAAATGATCCAGATAAAACACATCCACACTTATACTTTGGTTCTTCTGTATCTGCATCATGTCTGTCCTCTATGCAACAGACTATCCCCAGATCGTACTCCCACTTCTGAACTTTCAGTTGGTTTTGGAGTAGATACAAGGTTTTTGAACCACGTAGCTTGGAACCTAGGAGTTCCTCTATTTGATATTCCTGAGGACTCTGAAGAGGCAGCTGCATTCGAATTAGCACCCAGAAGAAACCGATATGCTACCTTGCTAGCTGATACAATCTCAGTTTTAGCCTGCCTAAACTGTTTACAAGGGAGAGAAGAAGTATTAATACTCGAAACAATACATAGATAAATTCAACTTTCGAGCCAAAATAAAAACTTTAAAGATTGCCATAGCCTGATAATCTTCGTGAAAAAACATATTTTAACACTAACCTGACAATTTACAAGGAAAAGGAATTTTAAACATGATAACAAAAAAGATACATCACTAACAAAATGAAAGTCTACTTGTGTCCGTGTCCTTATCAGACGTCTGGTGTTTTCTGGTGGGTCACGAATCCAGGATAGTAAGTGGAAGTGTTATCAGAATGGCCCCGTTTGTCATGGAAATCGAACTAATCTAGAAACTGAGAGCTATATAATTTATATTTTAGTGTTTGTCAATAACATGGGAAAATGTTTTCCTATATTTGATAACACAATTAAAAATGATAATAATATTGTTACAAACATGCAATAATTTGTTTTGTTTTATTTATATAATAAATGTAACTAAATTTCATATGATTTAAAATTAAAAAAAAAAAAAAAGTAAACAACATTTTAAGTGTATATATTCATAGATACGTGTAAACCATATGAGGATAGCATAAAGGTCGCAGAGCAAATATAATTTGTTTTTTAATTATTTATTGCGACCCCCCAATAAATTCCAAGCCCTCTGTATGAACTTGCAGCATCCTCAAGTCTTACTCTTATTAATATGCACATAAAGGCACTTCCGGTCTTTACACAACTAAACTGCTAATTTAATAAGATTTTGTATCTGTCTATCCAACGAAATTCGAGACTTGGCCAGATTATTAATTCAGTTACGAGGCCTCTATCAACAAGAATAATAGTGAATTCTTATTTCGTCGAATTAATCAAAAAATTATATATATACAAAAAGGTGTTCTACATCTTACGTATGTATAATTGTATATATAATCCAAATATAAAGATCTAAAACATAAAAACTATAGATATGATATATGGTTTTGTACATTCTATACTCACTTAGACGTATAGCCCACCACTACGAAAGAGGTTCACTTAAAGGCATAAGTAACTTTAATTTATCAACCAATGAATTAGAAGGAGAAAACACATATCTGAAATTTATTTTCTTGATAGGTCCACTCAATCGGATCTAATTGATGACCGAGACACGAAGAGGTGGGTTTTCGGGGGGTAGTTTTATGCTACACTAAGAAAGATGGGTTGGAAAATGAAAGAAAAGTAATCTGTTCAAATGTTTTTCAAAGATGTGTTGTATAAATTAAGGGCATGTTCTCTTGACTTGTTTTCCAGAAATTTTTTCTAAGAAAACTGAAAATATTAAAAAAAAATGTTCAAATTGATTGTTTTCTAAAAAGAAAAGTAGAAAAGTGGGAAACCAGGTTTTCTATTTTATAACTGCGGTTTAAAATTTTTTAGGAAAAGAGCTTTATATAGTTTTCTTGGTTTTCCCTTCAAAACGAATTGTAGTATTCAAAATTAAGAAAACTTGAAAACACAACACTTCTTTAGGAAGACCAGTTAAACTAAACAAGTTATGGTTTTTTTGATAAATAACCACAGTCAATTAATTAAGGGTGTGTTCGATATTGTTGTTGACACAGCAACAACTTTTCGATAAAAAACAGTTAAAAAACTGTTTGGTAAAATTTAAAAGCTGCTTTTCGGAAAAGTGCTTTTAGCCTGTTAGACAAAGCAAGTCCCCCATGCTTTTAGAAAAAGCTGCTTTTCAGCTGCTGCGGGAAGCAGATGCTGATTTCACCATCAAACCTTACCAAAAACATCATTATTTTTAATTTTTTGCATCAAAACATATACGTATCAAAAAAATTATCAAACAGTCATCTGATTTTTACAACAGCACTTTTTTCAGCAGCACTTTTTCTAACAGCACAACAATTTTTAACAGCAATCCCAAACAGAGCCTAAATATCATAATCATAATTTGAATAATTTGACTACTAATATATCCACAAATAATTTACAAATTTTTTCAAGTATTATAATTTCTCAACAGTTTATAAAATATATAAAATATATAAGTACACCTTATGGTTTACTGTGATAAAAAAAATTGACATATATTAATAATGGTTAAATATATTAATAAACAAGCTCTAGTTATTTTAATTCTGTCAAATAACAAATCTAAAATAACGAGTGAAGAGAACTTACTGGGAAGTGTTTTTATTTCTGTTATACAAGTTTTGGAACATCTTTTCTTAGTTTTCACTAGTTTTTGTAGAAAAGAAAAAATCAAAAAAATTGTGAAAATTTAGAAAATGAAAAGTGGAAAATATTTCTGCAAGTAAACAGGCCCCAGAATCTTCATCTTAGATACATATGCAAACAAACGTGTTTTATTTAAAACATATGCAACAAACACTAAAAAGCTCAGACTTTTCATTTTTTTAGTGCTCATTTTCCCTAAAACAAATCAAGGCCTCGGGTTCTATATTTCATTTCTAAGAATCACAGGCTACTTAAAACTAGTTATTATCATATAACTAAAGAAAGACGAATACATTTTTCTCTATTACATACATTAACTTTTTCAAGTATACTTGGAGCAAGAGTGATGATTTGACCAAGGTCCTGGGCACTTAAAAATATTCTTTGGCATCAAGCTATAAACCTCGAGAATTTTTTGTTCATCAGATCTTACATGATAACATAATATTACACTAGCACAACTAACCTTGTTCTTATTAAAAAAAAATAACTATAAGATATTTAAAAAAGAAGTATACCACTCAAAAAGTAATATGCCTTGCATAAGTCTCTTTCCAATCACAATATCCCAGGCAACATAAATTTAAAGCAACACATATGTCATACGGTGAAATAGGTAATTTTTTATTCTATCCTAATCTTGCCAAGCATCATAAAAGAAAAAATTATGAAGAATCCAATTTCATATATTTTCACAGGGGTAACACTTCTAAAAAATGGGGGATAGTTGATAGCTTTTCATTTTCTATATTAGTTATGGAGGCACAATGCAATGTGACACTTTTGAATTCCTTGTAATTATGGTAATACGTAATTTTATATTCAAATCAATTTACACATCCGTACATGATCAAGTTATGAAGTAATTAAAAATGACAGTTATATACAGTAGTGCAATTGATCGAGTGACGAGATTGTTAATTGTATGTGTGCCTTTTATTGATTGCATAAACAGATAAGATGGATCTAAAAGATACGACTATTCGACAGGAATTCAAAAGACTTACACGAAAAGCCGTGTTTCCAGCTATTTCTACAGCAGTATCACCAGCATTAGCAAATCTGTTAACCCAACCTGTAAAAAGAAGAAATTAGCGCATTCTCATTATTTACTTCCAGAAACTTCGTACATAAGAATAATTGTCTCTCTTACTAGCATTTTTCTCAATAAGATGGCAGAAAGTGAATAGGGTAACTAAGTCAACAACATTTATACCTTTGACAATGTAACTAAAAAACACATTACAGAAGAAAAAGTATAAAGTCTACCAACTTAAAGACTGTCAGTAACGTCTATGTTCTCATCTCAAATGCTAAAAAAATAGTTTCTTGCAAAGATAAAATTTATAACTTCCTTGATTTAATTGCCACTTTCTTTTTAATTTTAAAGTGATTATGCAGTTTATATACACAATCATTCAACAACTCAGCAGAGAGGTGGTTTTACTTTTACAGACATAAATTATATCTATTGCAATGATGGAGCCATGGGGGGAAAAATGACAGTAAGCTTGACTACACATCTGCAAGCAGTAGTCTTCATTCTATTGCATAACAGGCTTTCTGGAATTAATGAGTCCAATCTCTTAATTCCTTCATTCTGACGTTCTTTTAAGAACTTGGCTATTTGTCTTAGGAACTTATGTCACTTTATCAATGACAGAACTACTCTGCAAATAGATGCAGGAAGAATTGATAGCAAGCACATTCTTTATTGCACAGATTACGAGCAATTTTTTTTAGTGTGTTCCCTCGAGAAAAAGTCAAATTTCTAAGATCTATATACATATTACATATAAATTATTATACATAGTATGTGGGTGGTTATATAAGAGAGGGGGGATAGAGAAATATGGAAAGATTTATATGAGGAAGATATACAAGAAGAAATGTTACCAGGAAGTTTAGGCACACCGACTCTTTCACAAAGCTCATCGCAGAAGTGATTGCAGTTTTTGGAGAGCAAGTCATAAGATTCTCCAGGCCACTCTCTACTAAGTTCCCTTAGAATCTGATTAAATTTAGAGATAGAAAGGTTAGTTTTACCAAGGACAACACATTCGCGATACGTATACATCGGATTCTTTCCGGAAGGGCAACTAAAAACGCCAGAGCCTTCTTCACAATAGCCAAATGACCATTCTTCATCCCCAAAAACCTGCACATATTGTACAACCTTGTCTAATTATATAAAACATATAAATTACCAGTTCTACTAATCAAAACTCAAACTAAAACAGAACTGTGTTCCTCCATATAGGAACTCTGAACATTTTATAACACACAAGATCTATGCTACTACAGTCAGACTCAGTATTTTACAGAATTGGTAACACAGTGGCCCTGTCCTAAATTTTGAAAAAATCTACGTAATCATAACTTTGTTAATAAACAAGTACATTGACTAAGAAATTGCAATACTTGCATTGAACATAAATTTGTACAGAATTTTCGCACATTACTAAAATACTCTTCATAAACCCCTTACATTGAATTTCTATCTATCATAAGGTATCAGCCTTTTACTTGATACATTCAAGTTGATATCATTTAAGTTGATTTCGTACTTAACCGTTCAGTTGGTTTCGTTGCGATTAAAAAAGTATCATATACGTGATAACGTGAGTATAAAACCGAAAGTCAAAGTAACAGAGGCACAAGAGTGAAAGAAACAGTAAACACATAAAATCAGTTAAACTAACTACTAATCTTGCTAAACAGTGTAATCACTTGAATAAATCATAAAAAAGTAAATCAATTAAACAATTGTAAAGCAGGTAAACACTAAAATTAAAATAAAAATCACACACACAGAGACGCATATAAACCTGAATGGCGCTGTGAAAAATACCGCCGAGACCGATACGATCTTTAAAGATCTTATTAATTTGAACAATTGTGTTATTAGTCTTATCAGAATCACTATTAGTAACGTCGTAAATGTGTAGCTTCACTTCCGTCATCTCGATTTTGTCTAGGGTTAGATCCACAAACCCTAACCCCCTTTTCCAATGTTTACTGTATGGATGTGAGTTTGATTGATTCTAGTAAATTGTGAGTAGTAGTAATTCACAGCCCACCGCCGTCGTCAATAATTGGGTTTGGTGTCGGGGGGTTAGATTTTGAAATTGAGTAGAGGTGATTTATGTGGTGGGATTTTTAAGTGTTTCTTTTGTAACCGCTACCACATTTACACTACCCCCTTGCTTAACAAACAAACTCACTGTGTTATATTTTGTGATTTCGCTATATTCACATTTTCTTTTATACTAGCAAATAACCCGTGTGATGCACTGATTACTTTTAACATTCGATAATTTTTAGTAATATATTTTATAATATAATTTTCAATAGTTGAAAAATAAATTAAAGGACATAATAAATTATAACAATATATGTTTTATAATAATTTGAGACTTAACTGAAAATAAATAATATAATATAATATCTTGTTCACGGGACTCGAGCTCTGAACCTGTAGAAATTGTTAAATTAAAGAATATAAAAGTTTAAATATAATAAGCTGTTGTCGAGGTTCGAACCTGAATCCATGAGAGCAGTTTAAATATTAATAAAATATTATTATTGCATCCAACGGTTCTCATCTTTCTGATTTTAGATCGACGGTTTTTATTTATCGTACCAAACAACTGTACCGAACAACCGACTACCAAATAGAGGGTAAGAATATAAAAGTTTAAATATAATAAGCTGTTGTCGGGTTCAAACCCTGAATTCACGAGAGCAGTTTAAATATTAATAAAATAATATTTTATTATTGCATCCAACGGTTCTCATTTTTCTGACTTTAGATCGACGTTTGTTATTTATCGTACCAAACAACTATACCGAGCAACCGACTACCAAATAGAGGGTGTTTTGCTCATAATAGTATAGTATAGATAGATTTCTTTCCATTTTTGTAATCCTCTCCGATCATCACTTCAAATTCCTGATTACATTTTTTGTAATCAAATCATGTGAATAGTTAAATCTGATAATAATGATTATACAATGTATTAAATTTAATATTGTATACAATGTATTAAATTTAATATTTATAATATTAATTTTAAATAATAAATATAAGTAAAAGTAAAATTTCATGTCATATATTATATATTCCTCGTACAAGCCTAAGGCGTAATTTGGTTTGAAAAGTTATTTGGGTTGAAATCTGGGCATGAGTTTAAGATATCATTTGTATTTGGTCGAGTACTTGAATTAATATATCTGTTTTAAAATATTTAATATTTTTTAATATTAATTATTTTAAAAATATTAGTTTTGTTATTATTAAAATATTTTTTTGATGATTTTTTTATAGTAAATATTTTTAATTGCTTAAATTGAACTAATAATAGTGGAAACAAAATTCATTCTTGATACTCTTATCTCGTAATCACCTCCCCTTATGCTATCAAAAACTCATACCTTAAATGTTCGAGAAATAAGTTTCAGAAATTTCTTTTGCAAAATCAGGTATGGGATTGTAGGTATGGGATCGTAATGAACGAAACTCATAGCTTATTTTAGAACCTTTCGAAACAAACGAATCTTAATAGATTTATGATAGGAGATAAAAAATAATCCTAACCGCATAACAAATAAGCGCATTAATTATGCCTGATTTGGTCAAAAGACGAAGCCAGTTATTAAGGCCCAACAATTAGTATGTCATTAATTGGGCTCAAAGGACTCGCAATCCAAGATTTTATTATTAAAATTCGTAGGCCTAGTATCGGCCCAAGTTGTGATTGAGAAAACAAGTTCTAATCAAAATCAAACTCTCAAAAGAGTAGTCCTCAAGCCACGCTGTCCTATGAGGAAGCAAATCCATATATTCTAGGTTTCCAAAGTCTATTCTAAATCTGAGATTTGTCCACCAAGTCTCCTAACCCTAATCCAATTCAAGGCATCATATACCTATATAAGGGGTCTCACCCCATAAATCAGAACTATATTTTTTGACTCGATACTTAGCAAACAGCAAGGTACGTAGACATCTTGTGAAGGCAGATTGAGTCACGAATCATGAGAGCAGTCAAATAGAGCCTCGAATCTCATGAACCCTAGCATTAAATACACCCTAGTTTTTTACTCATAACATTTGGCGCCGTCTGTGGGAAAAATAACAACAACCATGGTGAACACACGGAGCAGAAGCGCCGTCCCTGAAGGAACATCGACTGGGACAACCCAAATAATTTCATCGCTAATGGAGATACCCCCGCACTCAACCTATGCCTCCACTCAAGGAGGGATCTCAGTAGGGGCATTTGAAGCCCAGCCTCAAGGGACGAATCCCCCAATCCAAGATCCGCCTAAAGGAACGAATTCCCGGTTTCAGCAACTGCATGTGAGCATAAACCCTCGGCCTGTTAATTATGAATACTCTGAAGGGTTTTTAGCACATAAACGCAACGAAAACGTAAATTTAAATCTTAAAAAAATGAAACCCTCCACAGGATCTATGCGAAAAATAATATTTAATTCGTAGTTCAGTATGTTTACCTTAAGAAGCTTTACGTTAATGGAAAGATGGAGGTCTTGAATGATCACCACGTATCCCGTCGCTGGAATGATCTACGCCTTGAAGGTATCCACACGAATGATCGCCCGAAGGATGGGTGTGTACAAGCACGTTCTTGAGGCCGCCTTCTTGCTCTCTCTATCTCTCTTCAAGCTGCCAGGGTTTATGTTTTATCAAATAAAACGTGTCACCCTAATTCTATTAGAAAAAGATATTATATAGGCAAGAGCTAATGGGCCTCCAACCCTAAACTTAACTTTAGAGTTATTATTATTATTATTAAATTCGAAATTCTAATTATTGTATTATTAAGTCTCACTTAATCATCCAATAACTTAATTTCGAATTTAATATTAAATTCGAATTTCCTATTTATTTAATTAATTAAGTCACACTTAATTAATAACAAATAATTCGAATTACTTATATTTAATTTAAATCCGAATTTAAATTAAATAATCCTCCAATCATTCTTTGTGCGACCCTTTAGGTTATTATTACGTTGACAACAATTTTAAATCTAATTTAAAATCATAAATAATGAGCGACATCTAGTAATACATCATTGTTACCCAAGTAATAATAATTAAATCGGTGATCGATTAAACCTTTTGTGTATAATGTACAATGTACTATAATCCTTTTAACCATATATTATAGATTAAACTTGAGGCATGTTATGTGTCATCATCTTCATAATTTAATCCAGGTTTCCTTGATCGATGAGTAGACTATAACATCAAATCAACATTTGAGCATGACCATGCATTTCATAGTCTAACTCAAACAAGAGGCCAATAATATCACTCCTAAAATAGGAGGGTTAAATCATTTCTAGATCATTCATATTTCTCATATGATTCATAATATACCCAATATACATTTTTATCATCACCCGGTCAAAGGTAACTTTTAATGCAACCAAAGTATATTAATTCTCATATAGAAATATAATGATTTCAAGTCTAAGGACCAATACATCATTATCACTGTGAGAATTACTTATGACACAACAGACATGTAGAATCTCACATTGGGTCTTCCAGCACCATGTATATAATACATGTACCTGTGTTTTGACTTTAGTATTACTATACCTATGATCAATGAGATGTGATCATCAGTCAACATTCACACTAGTCTTAATGCATTATTATTGTCCCTTAATAATAATACTCGACTAGGGATCTTTAGGAATATCAATACTATTCTCATAATCTCATTTCTAAGTCACGTACTTAGAGATATAAAATTACATATCATATTTCAAGGACATTTATTAATCTAACATCTTATCACAGAAAATAAAGATATAATAAATTATTAAAGAATAATCCATATAATCAGAATTAATAATCCAAATGTTTCATAATATAAACATAATAGTGTTGTCTCTAGGACACAAACACTAACAATCTCCCACTTGCACTAGAGCCAATCACCCATGTATCTATTACCCATGGAACTAGTATGATCTTCATGCTTTTGCTGCGACAAAGCCTTAGTCAGTGGGTCTGCAACATTATCATCAGTATGCACTTTACATATATGTATATCTCCTTTTTCATTAATCTCTCGAAGGAGGTGATATCTCCTAAGTATATGCTTTGCCCGGGAATGGGACCTTGGTTCTTTAGCCTGCGCGATGGCTCCATTATTATCACAGTAAAGATCAACCGGATATGTGATCGATGGAACCACACCAAGTCCCGTTATGAATTTCCGTATCCAAACAGCCTCTTTAGCTGCTTCACTGGCAGCAATATACTCAGCTTCCATTGTAGAATCAGCTATTGTCTCTTGCTTTGAACTCTTCCAGCTTACAGTACCTCAATTAAGGCAAAATACAAAACCTGACTGAGATACTGAATCGTCTTTGTATGTTTGAAAGCTGGCGTCAGTGTAACCCTTTACAACCAGCTTATCTTCTCCTCCATACACCAAGAATGAATCTTTAGTCCTTTTCAAGTACTTAAGAATATTCTTGACTGTTGTCCAGTGACCCTCGTCAGGATTAGACTGGTATCTGCTCGTCATGCTCAAGGCATACAAAATATCAGGTCGAGTACATATCATCGCATACATTATAGATCCAACTGCCGAAGCATATGGAACTTTGCTCATACGGCCCTTATCATCTAATGATTTAGGGCAGTTGTCTTTTGAGATCAATATCACATGAGACATTGGGACATATCCTCTTTTTGCTTCTTGCATCCCGAAATGATGCAATACTTTGTCAATGTATGTACTCTGACTTAGGCCGATTAATTTCCTTGATCTATCTCTATAGATCTTGATCCCTAATATATAGGTAGCATCACCTAAGTCCTTCATCGAGAAACTATTTCCCAACCAAGTCTTAACAGCCTGTAGAGAAGGTATATCATTCCCTATTAGTAATATGTCATCTACATATAGTACTAGGAATGCCACGTGGCTCCCACTAACCTTCTTGTAAACACATGGTTCATCTTCATTTTGAATAAAGCCAAATTCTTTGACTGTTTCATCAAAACGACGATTCCATCTCCTTAAGGCTTGCTTCAATCCATAAATAGATCGAAGCAACTTACAGACCATCTTAGCAAACTTGGGATCGACAAAACCCTCAGGTTGTATCATGTATGCATCCTCTTTAAGGCTCCCATTTAAGAAAGCGGTTTTGACATCCATTTGCCAAATCTCATAGTCGTAGTAAGCAGCTATTGCTAGCAAAATCCTGATGGACTTGACCATAGCAACTGGTGAAAAGGTCTCATCATAGTCTATACCATGAACTTGTTTGAAACCTTTTGCCACCAGTCGCGCTTTATAGGTCTGTACATTACCATCCATGTCAGTTTTCTTCTTGAAAACCCACTTGCACCCTATAGGTTTTACCCCTTCAGGTGGATCAACTAAAGTCCATACTTTATTTTGATACATGGATTCCATTTCGGATTTCATGGCCTCTAGCCATCTCTTGGAGTCTGGACTGTTCATAGCATCTTGGTAGGAAAGAGGCTCATCATTATCTATGAGCATTACATCATCATCTTGAGTCAAGAGAAATCCATAATATCTCTCTAGCTCATGACGAGCCCTACTAGATCTACGAACAACCTGTGTTTCCGGAGCAGGAACATCTTGATGTACTTCCTGCCCATTTTCCAACTCTGGTTTAATATTATTTTGTACAACTCGATCTTCATCGAGATCTATAGTCCTCCCACTAATTTTCTTTGAAAGTAACTCTCTTCCAAGAAATACAGCGGTTTGAGCAACAAACACTTTATTCTCGGTAGGATTATAGAAACTATACCTTTTAGTTTCTTCATGATATCCCACAAAATAATATTTATCCGATTTTGGTCCCAGCTTGTCAGACACCAAGCGTTTCACAAACGCTTCGCATCCCCATACTTTCATAAAAGACATGTTGTGACGTTTCTCAGTCCATATCTCATATGGAGTCTTTTGAACCGATTTAGTTGGAACTCAGTTTAGTGTATATGATGTGACGCCCTCAATCTCGGGGTTAGGAAATGAGGACCCACACACCTTTAATCTAATAATTAAATAAGCATAAACCCCGATTAACTACTAACAGGATCAAACAGGATAAAGTATGAGACAAGATTATAACTACCAATCATAAAATATAACTTACAACCCCAAAATAATATTAAATATACATAATCGATTCCGGCTTAGAACCGACAGATAACCCATTGTATCTTTATAATTTTCCTTCTAAGCGCTTGCTCACTCAGAAATACCGCTACCTGCTCTGGCAACCGGAAGCCCTCAACACGATAGGGACCACCAGGTACGCTCTTACGAGCAGTGCGCCTAAGTCTGGCCATCTTCTTGCTTAACTGCCATGGTTAGATTAAAATAAAACATATGAGTATAAAACTCTGCAAGTAACTATAAAGCAGTTTTACGATATAAAATCCACAATATACTTTACCAATCTCAGGGCATTCTACTTTATTTGCTCTAGGTGGTAGATTTCCATCTTTTGGGTTAAGGAAGGGTTATGAAGGAAAAATGTAAGGCTTTCAAGGAATAAGGCTCAAAGCAGGGTGAAAGCCGACATTCATCACAAATCATTAAAGGATCAGAAAAGATCTTTTAGAAAAAGGAAAACAACAATATTTCACTATATGGAATCAATTATATGATCAACAGATTAAAAATCAGGGTTCTCGAGCTTTAAGCTTCACATTATCACAATCAACTTTTTTCACAACAATATAAACCATTTTTATTTTCAAGAATCAATTACTGAACAGGATGTTTCAGTTCCATTTTAAATAATCAATATAGAACCCTTGATTGGATCTCTTTATCTTTTCATTTCATTATAATACGGGTGATCGGCCCGTACCAACCTCCATCCGGTCTTTAAGGTACCAATCGGCATAATTTCAGCCTTAAGTTGGACTAGCCCCGCTAGCCTCTTACCATGACTGGACTAGTCCCACTAGCCTCTTACGTCCCAATCCAATCCATCAGGAATTCGTTTGGAAAACCTTGAGTTGGAAAAAGTAGATTTTTCTAAATTCATTTTATCATTACCAAGAATATGAAATCATTCGGACTCTTTCAAGTCGAAACTCATTCTTAAGTCAAATTTCAAGAAATCAAAGTTAAGGAAGTGATTCAAAGACAAGCAAGGAACAACTCCAAGGATTCTGAATCAGGGATAACAAGGTACTTAAATTAGAAGGATCAATATATGTTTCAAGGATCAATAGGGTGATCAAGAAATAAGGTATCATTACAAAGGGTTCGTAAAGGTAATTATAGGGTTTATAACCGTTCATGGCTTAACAAATATCTTGATCAGAAAAGACAGGTTACCAAAAGGGTCGAATCAGTAAGCTTATTATTAACAGTTTAACAAGATCAAAGACAGGGCATCTCAAGTCATTAACAGGGGTTCATTAATTAAACAGTTCCATACTCTACATGGTATGAACAATAACCTCTCTATAACCATTTTCACAAGTAATGAGAGTTACTTGCCTGAATTCGCTTTCCTGAAGGTTGAACTACTGCCACCTAGTATACCCTTTTCTTTCCTAGCCTGAATGCCCTCACGCTCCGAATCTACAATAAAAACCAAAATCTTAATAAGTTTCTCAACTCTCGTTCCCGGAACGATCACTCAATACGATAGCTCGATTGTACTCTTGACTCAATATACGAGTATAGCTTATACACATAAGCACATAGCACATCACACATCATATACTTTATTCTTAACCTTTGCACCTTTATATATACTCGACAATCGACTTAAATCATACTGGTATAGCTCTTACGAGTACATGATTTATTCACGACTAAATCTTTTGCGACCATAACTGTCACTTAGAGTTCTTTGATAATAAACCACTTTATTTCCTTTTCTTTTATTCTTTAATTCGAACCACAACAACCACAAATAAGTCACCTATCTCCTAAAATTTCACATGCAATTACTTAGCAAGGTATTAGAACCAATTCATTCACTTTTCTACTTTTATTCCATTCAGCTATACACATAAAACACAACCACGTATACTCAAATTCAATCTCATATAATCAAACACAATAAACCTATTTGGTAAGCATATTACAAGGGTCTTTTCGCAATTACGCTGCATTCTTTTAATCCAAAAACTGAATCAAAATTCAACACCCTCTTTAATTATCAAATTCGAACATAACATAATCCAATCAAAGTCATGCAACCAAGTTCTTATTAGTAACTAAGATAATTAGCATATATTCTCACAAAAATCCACTTAATTATCTTTTAACCATATGACCCATTCGGGTTTTTCATTAAATCACACATGCAAGGATCAATTTTGACATGCAAAGTTTTATATCACATTTTCAACTTGTTTTAAACCTTAACTTAGTCATTCAAGTCATTTTCATCAAAATTTTCGAAGCACAAAACCAATCATCACCTAATGACTCAAACCTTATTCAATCAACATGCATGCATTCACTTAATCATCAAATCAATCTCTTCTAAACCCATTTTTTATTCGGCTAAATCATGTTTTACAATCTCAAGGATTAAACAATGACATGCATTACTTGTTCTTCTTTAAAACTAACATGCAATCATATTCTACACTAATTAAGCTTAGTTTACACTAAGATCAAGTCATCAAATATTATTCCCCTTTTTATTAGTACAATGCCGAACTAAAAACCCACATGCAACCTTCAAATTTGATTTCCTAAGCATCAAGTAACTTACACACACATCAAACAATCAAAACAATCCATTTTCAATCACATACTCAAATTTCAAAGGAAATACCAAAAACCCTTTTTGAACTTTCAAGAACCAAAACATGCAAGGCTCAAAATCACATTAACACATCATTAAAATTCCACCGGCTCTCCTTGGATCATGGCCGGTGGTGGTTGAACTTAAGAGTGCCCGTAACGGGTCTCCTCTCGAGTTTTAAATCACAAAATCTTCTTGAATCTACTCTTATGATCTTATATCAAGAAATTGATTTCCTTGAACACAACCATAGAGATGATTACCAAAAACACTTACACAAACACTTACATGCAAATGGAATTTGAGAAGTATACCGAAAATAGAGGCTATAGATGGTAATATCTTTGTGTTTGAGTGAATATTGGGTGTTGCATGCAAGAGAGAGAAGAGAGATGGAGAGAGCCGAAAGAGAGAGTGAGAGTGTTCGAGAGAGAGAGAGGAAAAGAAAGCGAGGGAGAGGGGGAAAGAGTGATCACGGGAAAAGAAAGAAAGAAAGGGGGGGAGAGAATTTATATTGTATTAGGGCCAAGGGCATTTTAGTAATCTACTAAATCCCTTTTTGAGTTTGATTAACCTTTATTTTTACTCAAATAAAATAAAAATAAAATATAAAATATATCTCTCTCGGAAAATCGAAAATTATTACAAATGACAATTTTAATACGTAGATCTCGAAATTAGCTTTCCAACCATTACTCATAATAAACTTTTGAGCGAACGGTTGATTTTATATAATTTTCGCAAGTTCGTGCTAGTAATAGCATTTTATCACATAAAAATCAATTTAAAATGCAACGACCAACAAATAAATCCGTCCCTTATTTTTAAAAAGTCTCTAGGACTATTATGACAATAACAGAACAAATCTCATTCTTTTATCTTACTCAGATAATTTTATAAAAATGCGCGAAGGTTAAATAAACCTTTATTTAAATCAAATAATTCCCTTAAATTCATAAAAATGTCACAGATCACGTAGTCATGCACACAGACAAGCAATCACATACATACGAACATATAACAACTCATGTCTAATCAGAAAATTTGTCCTTCTTTAATCTTTATCCTTTTCTACACGTACCAGATCACGTTCAGTCTAACGGCCCGACGCTCAGCGTTTCGATTACGTTTCATATTAACGATCAACACGTCACTAGGACGCAATACTTTACTTAAACATTTCATTTTATATAATAACACATAGTTCACATTTCATATACTTTAAAACCCCTATTAGGACGGGTTCTGTTCTACCTGACGGCCCGACAACACAGCTTAACTCCTAAGCTGACTCTTTAAATTGGAACGCTTTTACTTACGCTCCTAGATTCTAATATACAGTAAAGACAATTAATCAACACTTAATCACACAATTATAATCACATCACATAAAGCATACTTTATTGACTTAATTATGTCAAAAAATTCTCAGTCGTCACATATGCAGCCGTTTCTAGAGCATAACCCCAGAAACTTATTGGAAGATCTGCTAGACTCATCATCGATCGCACCATGTTCAACAAGGTACGATTTCTCCTCTCAGAAACTCCATTCCATTGAGGCGTTCCAGGAGGAGTAAGTTATGATACGATACCACACTCCTTCAAGAAACCTTTAAACTCGAGGCTTAAGTATTCTCCTCCACGATCTGATCGTAGAACTTTTATACTTTCCCCTGTTTGCTTTTCCACTTCAGCCTTGTATTCTTTGAACTTTTCAAAAGAATCGGATTTGTTCTTCAAAAGATACACATATCCATATCTACTGAAATCATCAGTAAAAGTAATGAAGTATTAAAAGCCACCTTTTGCCATCGTACGCATTGGACCACATACATCACTATGTATAAGTCCTAATCATTCGGTGGCCCTTTCACCTTGTCCGGTAAAAGGAGCTTTAGCCATTTTGCCAATGAGACAAGATTTGCATTCTTCGTATGATTCAAAATCAAACTTATCCAAGTAACCATCTTTATGTAATTTGGAAATGCGTTTCTCATTTATGTGACCTAAACGACAATGCCAAAGGTATGTTTGATTTGAGTCTTTCATCTTAATACGTTTATTATCATTATTTATGTTATAGACAGGAGTATCTATATTAAGAACATATAAACCATTAAACAAATGTGCAATCCCGTTGGTAACATTATTGAATGAAAAGGAACAACTATTGTTCTGAATCAAAAACGAAAAACCTTTCTTGTCCAAACAAGAAACCGAAATAATGTTTCTGCAAATCGCAGGCACGTAAAACAGTTATCTAGTTCTAAAACAAGCCCAATGGGCAACGATAAACGATAAGTCCCTACAGCTAAAGCAGCAACCTTTGCTCCATTGCCAACTCGTAGGTCGGCTTCTCCCTTCGTCAATGTCCTACTTCCCTGCAGTTCCTGCACATTTATACAAATGTGAGAACCACATCCAGTATCTAATACCCAAGATATAGAAGTAGACAAATTGACTTCAATAACATAAACACCTGAATCAGAAGCAGTAACAACAACCTTCTTCTTCTTCAGATTCTCCAAATAATCATGACAGTTCCTCTTCCAATGACCTGGTTTCTTGTAATAGTGACAATCACCAACCTTTGGAACACCACCTTTAGGCTTCAAAGCCTTGGTCAGATCAGGTTTCGGATTGGCATTCAATTCAGATCCCATCTTCCTCTTGCCTTTCCATTTACCCTTTCCTTTGGCCTTCCCCTTATTCACCATCAACATGGGAGCAGGGGATGTGTTTTGAATGTTGATCTCAACAGTTTTCAACATAGCCAACAGTTCGGTGGGGTTCTTATCTATCTCAATCATATTGAAATTCATCACAAATTGAGAATACCTATTGTTTAAAGATTGCAAAATTAGGTCAATCTGGTGCTCCACAGCAATCGGGGCACCCAACTTGGCAAGGTACTCAATATACCCAATCATCCTTAGAACATGCGGTCCAACCGGATCACGTTCTCCCTGCTTACATGCATGCAACGATTTGAAAGTATCAAACCTCTCCTGACGAGCCTGTCCTTCAAACATACGTTTAAGGTGCTCAATCATATCATAAGAATCCATATTCTCATGTTATTTCTGAAGTTCAGCACTCATGGTCGCTAACATGAGACATTGAACATCCATGTCATCATCGATATGTTTCTGATAAATATTATGTTGAGCACGGGATGCTCCTTCAGTGAGAGGTGCAAGGCGAGTGATATCTATGACATAGAGCTTGCGCTCTTATTTGAGGACAATCCTCAAGTTCCTCTGCCAGTCAAGGAAGTTTGTTCCTGTCAGCTTGTCCTTCTCAAGGACTGATCGCACAGAGAAGTTGTTTGGATTGATTGCCATTTGATATCTACAATGTGTAAAATGCATAAGATAAATTAGTTTACAGATGATTATTAAATTATGTTCAAGTGATTATTCTTATATATTCAAAATATATATCTCCCACTATTTTATCAAATTAATAGCCCTAACTATTAATTCGGAAAGAGTATCTTCTATATACTTTCTAGTGAGCCAATATCCAAATTTTCACAACGTTTTAGTTCAGCTTTGGCTTTACTCCTAAAACATGATTCAATAAGGTAGACAACATTTGTCAATTATATCAACTATATAACTCTTGGATAGTTTAGTGGAACAACATTTATTCTTATTTATCCAATAAATCTCACCAAACTCTATGCCTCTAAGTTCACAATCCTATTGTGGTAACTTAGTTAAGTTAAAACCCAAAGGTCTAAAAAGTATCATATACTTCAACACGCCGTCCCACGATAGATGGGAGTACTTCGCTCTGGCAAACCCACTCCTTATCGATCTAGGGGTTAACGCGTTGGACATATTGGAAGGCATCTAAATAACTTAATATAAACATTAGGGTTTTGTTAGTATTATAACGATCATGATCCCATCATAAAGAGGTTCCCAATTTTTTCCTTGAATAAAATACTTCAAATCAATACTCGTCAATGGTTTGATTTCCAGGTAGTGGAGGAGTCACATCAGTCTTGCTTAAAACCCACAGCCTTACAAGTTCTATGAACCTGTTGTTGACAAAATCGCCCCATGTCGGAAATAAAGAAGATTCGTATTTCATTCCATATTTCATAAACACGAGAATCTCATAATCGTTTCTAAATTTTAAAATCTTGAGTCGTTACAGATTTTATCTTGTTTAGGCATGTCATGGGTGACGTATCTAATACATACATTCATGCATGATTAATCTAATTAAAGCATGCATCATTAACTATTCTATAAATACATTCATACATCAATATGTAAAGTGCAATAAAGTAAATGTGTTTGATTATGGCCCCATCCTATGTGATATTTATCAAGCTCATGATAAAGATCAAGGACAATCTAATGTGGTGATGGAAATAAATACAACTACTTATTACATAAGTCTTCTTCTTTGTTTAGACTTCTTGTATGCCTCGTCTTCTTTTTTGTTTAGACTCCTTATATGTCTCGTCTTCTTATTTGAATCACCTCCATTGGATAGCCTTCTTGAGTCTTCAATTACATTACATGATTGAAAGTAAAACTAATCTAATGAACTTACAAGAATAACTCGAGTTACATTCGAGATTTATGATTACAAAGATTGACGACATGCAAGTCGTATTTAAAACCAAAACCAAAACCATTACACTAAAGTCGAAAGGCCATAACCATCCACCATGCTCATACAATACATAAAAGCATGTTAAAACACATAATCTGATCTTAACATATCATATTATCCATGATCTAATCATAAAAAAATATGACAAAAATCAGAAAAATCAAAATCAAATCAGAAAAATAAGAATCACTGTTTACGGGCAGTAAACGACGTCAAACGCCTTACAGACGAGTCATTGATAGTATCAGTTTTGTTCAGACGCTCGTTTACCTATCGAATAGGGTATTCGTTTGCGTAAATCGGACACCAGACCCAGATTTCAGCAAATCTGCGGCAGCCAATTCAGAATCCGTATCTAATATGATTCTCATAATTATAACAAACATAAATCATGTATATATCAGTATATATACAGATTACATAATCATCTTATGATTATACAACTCACATGAATATCATATATTCAAAACCATACATATACAAGCATATTATTTCAACATCAAATCATGGCAAATCACGTACATGCTCATATATCGAAAACGGTTAAACACATAAACGAATTAAAAACTTTTTGCAAGTAGCTCTGATACCATTGAAGGGTTTTTAGCACATAAACGCAACAAAAACGTAAATTTAAATCTTAAAAAATGAAACCCTCCACAGGATCCATGCGAAAAATAATATTTAATTCGTAGTTCAGTATGTTTACCTTAAGAAGCTTTATGTAAATGGAAAGATGGAGGTCTTGAATGATCACCACGTATCCCGTCGCTGGAACGATCTACGCCTTGAAGGTATCCACACGAATGATCGCCCGGAGGATGGGTGTGTACTAGCACGTTCTTGAGGCCGCCTTCTTGCTCTCTCTATCTCTCTTCAAGCTGCTAGGGTTTATGTTTTATCAAAATAAAACGTGTCACCCTAATTTTATTAGAAAAAGATATTATATAGGCAAGAGCTAATGGGCCTCCAACCCTAAACTTAATTTTAGAGTTATTATTATTATTAAATTCGAAATTCTAATTATTGTATTATTAAGTCTCACTTAATCATCCAATAACTTAATTTCGGATTTAATATTAAATTCAAATTTCCTATTTATTTAATTAATTAAGTCACACTTAAATAATAACAAATAATTCGTATTACTTATATTTAATTTAAATCCAAATTTAAATTAAATAATCCTCCAATCATTCTTTGTGCGACCCTTTAGGTTATTATTACGTTGGCAATAATTTTAAATCTAATTTAAAATCATAAAAAATGAGCGGCATCTAGTAATACATCATTGTTACCCAGGAAATAATAATTAAATCGGTGATCGATTAAACCTTTTGTGTATAATGTACAATAAACTATAATCCTTTTAACCATATATTATAGATTAAACTCGAGGCATGTTATGTGTCATCCTCTTCATAATTTAATCCAGGTTTCCTTGATCGATGAGTAGACTATAACATCAAATCAACATTTTAGCATGGCCATGCATTTTATAGTCTAACTCAAATAAGAGGCCAATAATATCACTCCTAAAATAGGAGGGTTAAATCTTTTCTAGATCATTCATATTTCTCATATGATTCTTAATATACCCAATATACATTTTTATCATCACCCGGTCAAAGGTAACTTTTAATGCAACCAAAGTATATTAATTCTCATATAGAAATATAATGATTTCAAGTCTAAGGACCAATACATCATTATCACTGTGAGAATTATTTATGACACAGCAGACATGTAGAATCTCACATTGGGTCTTCCAGCACCATGTATATAATACATGTGCCTGTGTTTTGACTTTAGTATCACTATACCTATGATCAATGAGATGTGATCATCAGTCAACATTCACACTAGTCTTAATGCATTATTATTGTCCCTTAATAATAATACTCGACTAGGGATCTTTGGGAATATCGATACTATTCTCATAATCTCATTTCTAACTCACGTACTTAGAGATATAAAATTACATATCATATTCCAAGGACATTTATTAATCTAACATCTTATCACAGAAAATAAAGATATAATAAATTACTAAAGAATAATCCATATAATCAGAATTAATAATCCAAATGTTTCATAATATAAACATAATATTGTTGTCTCTAGGGCACAAACACTAACATACTCGACGGTCGTAACTCTTGGAACCACCAACCCACCTTATTGGATGCCTATATTTCCCGAGATTGGAGGAGGTGGGCCCTATAATAAAACTGAAGGAGCAGGACGGGCACCCTTATATGTTTGTGGTTTAAAACCTATTCCTGAGAATCTAGAATTCTCTGGACCTTATTCAGCTAGAAATTCTGACTCGTCGGATGACGAAGTAGCTCCAAGGAAAAGACGTTCTGGTAAGGAGCCAGTGCTCGGCAACTATCAACGTACCAGGAATACTCAAAGAACGATTTCCCTAGATGTAAAAGAAAGGATTAGGGCATATGAAGCTGAGATTCAAAGAATGAAGCGCGTTTAGAGATACACTTGACATCGAGACCTCCACCAACGGCAAGACAAAGGGATCCTCCCCCTGTTATATACTTGGATGGTCCAATACCAAGAAGAAGGGCTACATCCCCAAGAGCTGATCCTAGTGATCTGATGCCTCTAGGAGATCCTGATGATCCAACTCCACCGTTCACTATAGAGATAATGAATGCCCGCATCTCAAGAAAATTTAAATGTCCACCATCAAAGCATATGATGGTACTGAAGACCTGGATAATCATGTCAGGACTTTCTCTAACGCCCTGTTGTTACAGCCCGTGAATGATGCTATCAAGTGTCGGGCCTTTCCTCAAACCCTGTCGGGTATGGCTCAAATGTGGTACAACCATCTACTCCCAAACTCGACTGGATCTTTCAAGGATTTGATCCAAGCTTTCATTAATCAATTTATTAGTGGCAGAGTGCATGAAAAAAGTTTAGCATCCCTCATGTGAATTGTGCAAGGAGCGAAGCAGTCCCTAAGAGACTATCTGAATCATTTCACGAAGGAAGCCTTGAAGGTCCCAGATCTTGATGACAAGGTAGCTATGATAGCACTGCAGTAAGGGACTAAAGACGAGTTCTTCAAGATGTCCTTAGCTAAGCGCCCCCCTGAAAGCATGTTGCAGCTCCAAGATAGGGTCGAGAAGTATATCAAGATAAAGGAAAGTATGAAGAAGACAGTAGTGAACAACGAGCCCGCTGGTGACAAGAAGTGAAAGACTGATCAAGAATACAATGCAAAGGACAAGTATCCTAGAGTTTATAAAGACGTTGACTCAACCCCGAAGAAGGGAGGGCCTGGACAAAAATTTACTGAGTATGCTAGGCTAAATGCTCCTAGGAGCCAAATCTTGATAGAAATTTAGAGAGATAGCCATGTTCGCTGGCCTAAGCCCCTGAAGGCTGATCCTGTTAAGCTAGATAAGAGCAAATATTGCCGATTTCACAAGGATCCTGGTCATGACACCGATGAATGCCGAAAACTAAAGGATGAAATTGAATTCCTTATCCGAAAAGGGAGATTGAATAAGTATATTAGAGACGGAGAAAGCGGAGAAAGAAACAATAATGGAAGAAGGAACTTTGATGATCGTAGGAGGGACCAAGATGATCAGGGGTGAAATCCTCAACCCCGAGGACCAGTGATAAACGCAATTTTTGGAGGACCAACTGTTGCTGATTCGTCTAAAAACTCAAGGAAATCTTATGCTTGAGAAGTCATGCATATAGTGGGGGAAGCTCCGAAAAGTTCTAGGACAAGAGTAGCAATGGTATTTGATAATTTTGACTTGAAAGGGGTCAAGTTTCCCCATGACGATCCCCTAGTCATAACACCCATAATAAGGAACTTCCTGGTAAAAATAGTCCTTGTAGATAATGGAGCATCAGTAGACATCTTAATCTATGATACCTTCAGGTTACAATGACTCTCAATTAACCCTAACTAATATGCCGATATATGGTTTCGCTGGAGTCGAATACCCCATGGAAGGGATAATTATGCAACCTCTAACAATGGGTCAGGAGCCAAGACAAGCCACGCAGATGTTGAACTTTGTGGTACTGAATGCTGGATCAACATATAATACGATCATGGGAAGGACAAATATACATGCCTTTAAGGCAGTCCCCTCGTCTTACCATTCTGTGATCAAGTTTCCAACCAGAGATGGAATAGGAGAAGAAAGGGGAGACCAGAATATGGCCGGAAGCTGTTATGTAGCCTCGCCGAGAGCAGATAGAGTATGGGGCAGGTCTTGCTTATTGAAGACCCGGATATCTGTGAGAATGATGAGAAATGAGAAAAACCAGTGAAAGACTTGATCCCGATTCCTTTGGCTCCCGAGGACCCTGAAAGAGTAACTTTCATTGGAGCATCGTTGGAGGAGCCCCTTAGAGGAAAGTTAGTAAGGTTCTTGCAAGTGAATAATGATGTGTTTGCGTGGTCGGCATCATATATGCCCGGCATAGACTCGGAATTGATCACCCACAAGTTGAACATGGATCCTAATCGAAAGACCGTGAAGCAAAAGAAAAGGAGTTTTGCCCCTGAGATAAGAAGCCATCAAATAAGAAGTGGAGAAGCTCTTAGAGGCTGGTTTCACTGAAGAGATACAGTTTCCGGAATAGTTAGCAAATACTGTAATGGTAAAGAAGGCTAATGGAAAGTGGAGAATGTGTGTGGATTTCACTGATCTCAATGATGCATGCCCAAAGGATTATTTCTCGCTGCCAAGGATAGATACTCTAATAGACGCAACTGCAGGTCACGAGATGCTAAGATTTATAAATGGGTTCATCGGTTACAATCAGATCAAGATGCATAAGGATGACATCCCAAAGGTATCAGTCACCACTGGCTTTGGTATTTTTTGTTATCTTGTTATGTAATTTGGTCTCAAGAATGCAAGAGCTACCTATCAAAGGTTGGTGAATAAGATTTTTAAAGATCTTATTGGGAAAACTATGGAAGTTTATGTTGATAACATGTTAGTCAAAAGTCTTGTGAAGTCTGATCATATATCGCATTTTGAGGGAAGCTTTTAAAGTCCTGAGAAATAAAAAAATAATGTTGAATCTCGCCAAGTGTGCTTTTGGTGTAGGATCAGGAAAATTCTAGGATTAATGGTCTCTAGGAGGGGAATTGATGCCAATCCTAATAAGATAAAGGCCATTTTGTATATGAAACCTCCTCGGTCTATCAAGGATGTTCAAAAATTCACTGGAAGGGTTGCTGCCTTGGGACGATTTATCTCCAAATCTGGAGACAAGTATTTGTCATCCTTCAAGGCTTTAAAGAAGGTAAAAGATTTTACGTGGTCTGAGGAAAGTCAAGAGGCATTCGACGAATTGAAGAAATATACGGTTCAAGCCCCGTTGTTGGTCAAACCAGTCCTGAATGAAACTTTTACTTATATTTGGCTGTTTCAGAAAATGCATTGAGTGCCGTATTGGTTAAGGAGGAACTTAAAGTCCAGAAACCTATATATTTTGTCAGTAAGATTGTACATGGGGCTGAGTTGAATTATTCGACTATTGAAAAGTTTCCTTTAGCCTTGGTGATGGCCTCAAGGAAGTTGCGTCCTTACTTCCAAGCTCATAAGATTGAGGTACTAACAAATAAGTCTTTTATAAACATTACTCACAGTCCTAAAGCAATGGAAGGCTGATTAAATGGGTCATAGAGCTAGGGGATTTGACATAAGGTATAAGACACGAACAATGATAAAAGCCCAGGCCTTGGCTGACTTCGTGGTTGAATGTACCATCCCCAACCAAAAAGTCGGGGGGGGGGCAGGAAGATACTGTACCTCAGGCCATGGAGGGAAAAGAGGAGAATGAAGGAGAACAGATCAAGGACAAGGAACTCTGGGTTCTCTATTTTGATAGAGCATCAAAAACAAATTTGAGTGGAGCAGGGCTTGTTTTACAAAGCCCTGATGGGTTCTTAATTGAATACGCTATGAAGTTCGATTTTATAACTACAAATAATGAAGCTTAGTATGAAGCTCTGATAGCTGGCCTTGGCCTAACAGGAACATTGAGGGTCAAAAACTTGAAAGTTTGTGGAGATTCGAAACTTGTGATATCCCAGGTCAAGGGAGAGTTCGAAGCAAGAGACAAAACAATGGTAAAGTATGTACGCCTGGTGCAAGTTGTGATGACTCAATTCGATGAGTGTCATGTTGAGCACATTCCGAGAGAGGAAAATGCTAAGGCTAATGCGTTGTTTAAATTCACCTCATCGGAGGTAGAAGAAAGTTCTGGAAGCATGTACTTTCATATTTTGAAAATATGTAGCATTGATGTTAAGCTTGTTGCTCCTATAGGGCTTGAAAGGTCATGGATAGATCCCATTAAGGCCCATATCTAAACTGGTTGGCTCCCGACTGATGTGACGGAAGCACGAAATTTGGTTGTGCAAGCACTGAGTTACTCATTGATTGATGGAATTTTATAGAAGAGATCTTATGTGGTCCCACCTGAGATGCCTTAGGCCCGACGAGGCGCGTTTGGCCCTTGAAGAAGTAAATGAAGGTATTTGTGGACAACACTTGGGGGCAGAGCCCTTGCGCACAAGATAACTCGTTTAGGCTTCTATTGGCCGAAAATGATGGCTGATGCTAAAGACTATGTGAAGAGATGTGATCGTTGTCAGAAGCATACCCCTATAGTAAGGCAGCCACCTGAAATGCTTACTTCCATAAACCTCCCAATCCCGTTTGCTATGTGTGGAATGGATGTTCTTGGGCCTTTTCCCGATGGCTACTGCGCAAAGGAAGTTCTTAATTGTAGCAATTGATTACTTCACTAAGTGGATCGAAGCCAATCCCTTGGCCAAGATTACAATCCCTTGGACAAGATTACAACTAAACAAGTTGCTCAGTTCCTATGGGAAAATATCATGTGCAGATATGGGATTCCCCGAATCTTGGTAACCAATAATGGAACACAGTTCAATAACGAGGAGTTCAAAAAGTATTGTGAAGAAAATGAAATTGAGTTGCGATTCACTTCTGTCGCTCACCCTCAAGCTAACGGGCAAACAGAGGTTGCGAATCGGATTATTCTGGATGGATTAAAGAAGAGGATTGAAAAGTCCAGGAATAACCGGGTGGATGAGATACTTCCAATACTTTGGGCTTACGGGACCACTTGCAGAGTCACGACAGGAACAACACCATTTATGTTAGCATATGGGGAAGAAGCGGTCGTTTCAGTGGAGATATCACACTCATCTCCGAGAATCGAAGCATATAATGTTGAAGAAGGGGCAAAGATTAGCCCTGGATTTAATAGATGAAGTGCGGGATGAAGCACATGCAAAGATTGTGGAATATCAGAAAAAAGATTCTTTTAATTACAACCTGATGATAAAAGAAAGGTTTTTTAAGCAAGGAGATCTAGTCTTAAGGAAGGTTGAAGCATCAGGATTTGGACAGAAAGGAAAGCTGGCCCCAAACTGGGAAGGGCCGTATAAAGTTTAAAGCGTTCAAGGACGAGGATCTTACAAGTTGGAGACTATGGACGGAGATGATGTGCCAAGGACCCGGCATGCTCAAAACCTAAAGATTTATTATATATAGTTCGTTGGAAAGGAAGTGCTTACTTGTGTTAGGGCGAAAACACGTGCTAAAATTACACGCAACTATACGCTTTCGCAAGTAGTATAAGATATAAATCAGATTCGTACCCACAGAGACTCCTTTTAGTTAACTTAAGATTATGCACCTATGCAACAATGGTATGACTATCGCTCAATGCTAAGACAATAACAAGTTGAGATGTTTATAACTAAGATTAAACTAACATGCAATTAACTAAGAATAAAAGTGATTGAATTAACTATATGAGACAAACATGGGATTCTAAATTTATTAAATACTTCATTCAAAGTAAATATTTTTAACCTTAGCATGCGATGATGATGACAGCTAATCAGATAACACGAAACTAGTACACACCAACTTTCGTTGTACGAATACCCTACTACCAGACTTCCACAAAAGAGATAGAAGCTGAATAGACACCAATTATGTTGAGACCTTATATGTCTATAGAATTTGACAAAATAAAGGTTTAATGAACAAGCTATCTATCGTGATTACATAGGGCAAGTAAGATTGTTAAAATTACCTACGAATCATGCATAACAATTATACATGAACCAATGCTGGCATGGCAAGTTCTAAACCTCTATATTAACTTTCGCTTCAATAGAGATTAACACACTATCTTATATGTTAGCTACGCACATAAGACGAATAAGCACAACCAATACTAGGATATCAATCAATCGCCACATACCAAGATATTGAAACAAATTAACTATAGAAATCCATAAATAAATCCGTTAGAACCCCACGATAATGATTAGTTCATAACCGAACTCATTGTCATCATGGGTTCCAATGAAAGCATGATAATAAACAATATAAGAGTACTAGGGTTTCAGACAAATCGAAAACAAGCATCCAAAGTATCAACTATATTAAAGAATACAAAAGTCTTCTTCTCCGTATCCGTCTTGTGCTCTCTAGGTCTTCGTATTGCTCTCCATGGTCTCATTTTTATTAAAAATGTCTTATTTAGGGTATATATAGGCTTCAGGATCGAACTGGGCTTCAAAATCTGCAAAATGGACTCGAATCAGGATTCTGGATGAACGGACCCGCGCGGTCGATCCGCATACCAGCGCGGGCTCACGCTGTTTCTGAAAGTCTGGCGCCCCCCCCCCGCATACCAGCGCGGGCGCGTCGTGCTACTGATTTTTTGCTCCAATTTCTTGTTTTGCTTGTAAGTTGAGTACTACTAATCAGAATTCGACGATCCCATAGTCCATGCGAAGCTCTCAAAATGCTCTACAACTTGGACATAGCCTTGGCTTCAGAACATGACCTCTTTTTAGCATATATTCAATAAAAGCTCCATTCTTCCTTCAACTAGTGCCTGTAATGCATAAACACAAAAACACATCAAAAATACCAATAGATTGAGTCCAAAACACCAACTTAAGCTTGTAATAAAGCGTTCCAAGTAGATATAAAACCCACTTATCAACTTGTTACATTGGCAACGAGGTTCAAAAGCACCGTGAAGCTTTGCTTGCTTAGGATTTTATGTTTCTCTTCAATAGATTATACATTTTAGCTTATGACTATCGGGGTCGAACCCATCTTATGTATGATTTTGAAAGACCAAATTATATTCTTAAAGATACGATTTTCCCGGCTTTGAAAAACCAATTTTTATTCTTGAGTTGAAGTTATGATTACACTTTGAAAAACCAAGTTATATTCTTGAGTTGAAGTAATGCTTTGTTTACTTAGCAAAATTATGCTTTGTTTGACAAAATAACATATAACAAGCGAAATAAAAAAAACTCAGATGTTCGTTATAAACTTTAAAAGTACAAACTTCAGAAGTACTCTATAAAATAAAGGAAAGAAACACAAAAGAAAGAAACTAAGCATTTGACTTAGGGGGCTCAGACTCCTCACTAGAGTCGCTCCCAGAGCCGTCTTCGGAGCCACTCTTTGAGGTTTCCTCAGAAGTTTTCTGAATTGGCCCCTCGGAGGTTTCCTCAAAAGTCTCTGCGGAGGTCTTTGCCGAAGTCTCCTTAAAAATGTCTTTAGAAGCCCTTTGAGGTGCTTTCTTAGGAGGCTCTTCAACCCTGGCCTTCTTCATGACAGGCTCAGCTTCTTCTTCGAAGAGGATTCTTCTTCGCTGGAAGTAGATTCAACCTCCTTCCTCTTTTGTCCTTGGCTCTCAACCAGCACTTTAAACCCAGAGGCCCTTCGATCTCCTTGGCTCTCCTTGGCTCTTTTGGCCTTGGCATACTACCGCGGGCGCGCCGTGCTACTGATTTTTTTTGCTCAAATTTCTTGTTTTGCTTGTAAGTTGAGTACTGCTTATCAGAATTCGAGGATCCAATAGTCCAAGCGAAGCTCTCGAAATGCTCTACAACTTGGACATAGCCTTGACTTTGGGAACCTGACCTCTTTTCAGCATATATTCAATAAAAGCTCCATTCTTCCTCCAACTAGAGCCTGTAATGCACAAACACAAAAACACATCAAAAATACCAATAGTTTGAGTCCAAAAAACCAACTTAAACTTATAATGAAGCGTTCCAAGTAGATATAAAACTCACTTATCACACCCCCAAACTTGAATCGATACTTGTCCTCAAGCATAAACAGACTCAAAAACTCTAAAACAAACCTAATGCATGAAAGCAACTACGTGAATGCAACTACATGACAATGCAATCGATCCCCTCAGAAGAACCATAACCAACCAACAAGATAATGCCTCTAAGAATGCAATGAATCTAAACAGAGTTCAAATAAACCCCATAAACCAACTTACAGACCAGAAACGTGCGTGTGTGGATGCTTAACAGATATACTCTCGATACTAGATCAATAACCATAACTTATCTCTCATCAAAACAATCACGAGCTTATAAAAAGAATAGACGTTAAACGTATAATGACTCATAACACCTCCTTTCTACTAGAGTTATACAAGGATTCATGCTATTATTGAAAACATAACAAAGATGCTTATTTGACCGTGCAATCAATGAGGTCCCAAAAGACTTATATAATAATACCCATGTAGCGAGCGTTAGGTTAGCGGATCCCAGACTATCAAAGCCTTAGGTCACTAGGCACAAAGTCCCCTAGAACTTAATTGCTCAAGTATTAAAGAGCTCACTCTTGATCAATTATGCATAAACATATTTTTTTTTCTTTTTTTTTTCAATGATTTCTGAATGAGTACGTTTTGCTCTATCTCATTCAACCCTAGACTACTCATAAAAATATGAGTCGGCTACTAGCCATTTGACGCCTAGCCTTATTCACAACTAGCAATGAAATCCTGCTTTTTTCCAGATTAAAAATTCAGTGTTCTTTCACCATTACGAGAATACCAAAAATTCTAAATGTAACCAAGTGATTAAATCTCAACAAATACACAAGTATGATCATGATCTAGCTCAAAAGCAATCCTATAAGACTTGTGAAAAATAAAATTCCTGGCATGCAAATCAATTCATTAGGATATAAACAACCCTCTATTCGCCATCACTACACTCAAATTAACATCAACTTATTAAACAGAAATAGCTCAACCTAAGGGATCATGCTATATGCATACGAATGCAACTACATGGACTCACATACAAACACTAAAAAAAGGTCCTATACAATTATACAAAAATATGAATGAAATACAACTAAACATGCAACATGAAACTATATGAATCTATATGGACACACACAAACTAATCCTTACATTATCACCCCCAAACTTTAAATTTTCAATGTCCTTATTGAAGGTAATAATAAGGATTTAAGGCATACCTAGTCAGCGGGAGGATCACCCTATTCGGGTGGAGGATCAGGTGGCCAATCAACCTCGATACCAGTGTCTCGGAAAATAGTACTGATAGCATGTGTCAAATCTTCAGCAAAACGTCGGTGGATGTCATGCATGACCTCAATACGCCGAATCAACATTCTATACTGCGCATCACCAAGACCAAACCTATCAACTGCCTGCTGCTCATGAGAAGAACCTTCTGTAAGCACGGGAGGAACCGGCCGGCCACCCTTTAGATTATCATAGATATATACAAACCCCTTGTGAGGGGGTGCACCTAAAATGCATAACATAAATGATTTGGCAGCGGGTTGAGCTCAAGTGTGGGAGCTTCTTCAATAGATGGTTGCAAATGCTCCTCAGAATCTTTCAGTTCTGCTAACCCAAGAGAATCGAATGGCATATCCAACTTCCTCTTCCATGGAGGTGCATTCAAAATGTGCAGTTGCTCTGCTCCTTCTTCATCCTCAATAACTGATTCCCCTATTAAGGATCTCTCTAAGGTATAGTCGACCCGCTCTACTTTAAAGCACTGCTCTTTATCTGTGGGTAACTTTATTGCGTTGAACACATTAAAAGTGACCTTTTGATCTTGAACCTTCATCATAACAGAAACGTGCGTGTGTGGATGCTTAACAGATATACTCTCGATACTAGATTAATAACAATAACTTATCTCTCATCAAAACAATCACGAGCTTATAAACAGAATGGACGTTAAACGCATAATGACTCATAACACCTTCTTTCTACTAGAGTTATACAAGGATTCATGCTATTATTGAAAACATAACAAAGATGCTTATTTGACCGTGTAATGAATGAGGTCCCAAATGACTTATACAATAATACCCATGTAGTGAACGTTAGGTTAGCGGATCCCAAACTATCAAAACCTTAGGTCACTATGCACAAAGTCCCCTACAACTTAATTGCTTGAGTATTAAAGAGCTCACTCTTGATCAATTATGCATAAACATATTTTTTTTCTTTTCTTTTCTTTTTCAATATTTTCTGAATGAGTACATTTTTCTCCATCTCATTCAACCCTAGACTACTCATAAAAATATGAGCCGGCTACTAACCATTTGACGCCTAGCCTTTGTTAGGGCTAAACACACGCTAATAATTCACGCAAGTATATGCGTTCACAAGTAATATAGAATTGTTTCTAGTTCATTCCCACAAAGACTGGCTTTGGTTAACTATGTAATTTATGCACTTATGCACTGATGATATGGTTATTATCCAATGCTAAGACGATAACAAATTGGGTTTTGATTATAACTATGAATTTAAACTAACAATTATAACTAAGAGAGTTAAAGAGAGTTGTATATTATATGAGACAAATATGGGATTCTAACTTCATTAAATACTTCATTCAATAGCCTTATTGTTAAGAACCTTAACATTCAATGGTGATGACACTAATCAGATAACATGAAACTGCTAAACGCCAACTTTCGTTGCACGAATAACATACTACCAGACATTCACAAAAGAGATAGAAGCTGAATAGATACCAATTATATTGAGACCCTATATGTCTATAGAATTTGACAACATAAAGGTTTAAAGTACAAGTTATCTATCATGATTACAAAGGGCAAGTAAGATGGTTAAAATTACCTACGAATCATGCATAACAATAACACATGAACCTATGATAGCATGACAAGTTCTAAATCCTTAAATTCAATGTCGCTTCATTAAAGATTAAGCACAACCAATACTAGGTTATCATACAATCACCACACACTAAGACATCGAAATAATTTAACTAAATAAATCCATAAGTAAATCCGCTAGAACCCCACGATAACGATTAGCCCATAATCAGACTCATCATCAACATGGGTTCCGATGAAAGCATGGTATAATAAACGTAGTCTTTATACTGAATAAATAACAAAACCAACTACGAAACAAGAGTAAGTTTCACAAATAGGAAAACTAGCATCCAAGTAATAACTTAAAATAAAGATTCACAAGTAAAAACAAGATCTTCTTCGTCTTCATTGAATCGTGCTAAATCGGTCTTCTTATGGCTCTTCTTGTGCTCTGGTACTTCTCTCCTCTTGAAAACGTCCTTTATTTGAATATATATAGCAGCCCATGCAAGATAGAAGTCCTCCAATTGTAATTAGAATAGAATCAGGATTCTGTGATCCCGACCCGGCGCGGCCGCATGCTTGACCACGCGGGTGCGCTGCCTCTCTGATAACCTGGCGCGGCCGCGCGCTAGACCAGCACGGGCGCGCCGTACTTCTGGAAAAAACTCCTGATTTCTTCTTTTCTTTGCTGATTCGAGCCGGCTTTCGACGAGCTTTTATTCCAACACCACCTTAACACCAAATTAGCATCAAAATAATGCTAATTCACCTGATTACCTAGATAATGCCTGAAATGCGAAAATACTAGAAAACATGTTAAAACACTAACAACTTGAGTACAAAAGTATCAATTCAAAGCTTAATAGAGCATTATAAAGTGTCATAAATGCCACTCAACATACCCCCAAACTTGATCGATGCCTGTCCTCAAGCATAAACATACTCAAAGAATAAGAACAAAAATACATGAATGCAACTAAATGAATGCAACGATCTCAATAGAATAACTCAACCAGTCGACAAGCAACATCTCAACAAATGCAGTTACTCGCATAAAGATCAATCAAATCATACAAATCAACTTACAAACTAGAGACGTGCGTGTGTGCAACTGCTTATAGATATACTATTGCAACTAGATCAATAATCATGACTCACTATTCATCAAGGCAATCGCAAGGTTATAAATAAAATAAAAGGCTAGACTCAAAATAACTTATAACACTTCAATTCTTATATTGGAGTTTTATATGGATTCATGTTTTTATTCAAACAAAACAACAGACATATGTTTATGTGATCGTGTAATGAGTGAGGTCCACAAAAGACTTATACAATAGTACTCATGTAGCGAGCGTTGGATTAGCGGATCCAAGACTATAAAAGCCTTAGGTCACTAGGCACAAAGTCCCCTAAGAACTTAATAACTCGAGTACTAAAGAGCCCACTCGTGATCAATTATACATAACACTTATTTTTTTTCTTTTTTTTTCTTTTTTTTCTTCTTTTCAATTTCTAAACGAGTGCGTTTCGCTCCATCTCGTTCAAACCTAGACTACTCATATAAATATGAGCCGGCTACTAGCCATTTGACACCTAGCCACAACAACTAGCAATGAAATCCAATTTTTCTCCAATTTCTAAAAATCTATGTTATTTTATTATTAAGAGAATATCCTAAATTTTAAATATAAACAAGCAATTAAACCTCGACAAACAAACAAACCCTGATCATGATCTAGCAATTAAGCAACTATAAGACTTAGTGAAATACAATTGTCTCTAGCATGCAAATTAACTTAATATAACTTAACATCTCTAAACACGACATCACTACACTAGCATCAATATCACAAGTCAATTGGAAAAATCAATGAAGGGATCATGTTATAATGCAAATGCATGAACTATATGAACAAACTAACATAAAAACTACCCAAAAATTAAAAAATTACATGGAAAAATATGCAACTATATGAACTAAACTATCATGAATATGCAACTATATGCGACTCACACAAAACATATTCCTTCAACTACTACCCACAAACTTAAAATATTCACTGTCCTCAGTGAATGTAATAGTAAGGAATTCATGCATACCTAATCCGAATCAGGCTCCTCACCCTCAACGAGTGGAGTGTCAGGTGTGTCAGGAGGTGGATACACGGAATCCTCACCAAATATTGGCCACTGGATGTCCACATCGGTGGCTCTAAAAGCTGTCCCCAATTCCTGGGTGAGATCTCGTGCAAACCTGCTGTGGATGTCATGCATCGCATCCATCCTCCTAGACAGACGCCTGTACTGCGTCATGTTCATGCCAACTCCAATATCATCTCCTTCCTCCTCTTCATGTGCCTGCTGCGATGGCCCCACCTCATCTCATAGCTGAGATCTCCAAGCAGTCTTACTCGCCTGAGTGGCCCCAACAGCTGGCCTCCCACCAGGTAGGTGGTCAAAAGTATAACCAAGCCCCTTCAGATCGGGCTTGCCTCCATCCCATTCTTGTATTGTATCCAAAGTAGTGATGTCAATAGGAGCACTCGGGATCGGCAACTGCTCATATGCGGGCCAATGAACACCAACTGCCACACACAACTTCCTCACAACAGATGCATACGGTATAGACCCCGTGGTACTCCCCCTCAAAAACTTCAGAATACCCTGATAAATCACCATCCCCAGATCCACATAATCACCCTGAAGAATGCCCCACAATAGTCGTGCACGCTCCACAATAATCTCATGCACATGAAAAGATGGCAGGATGTTAACACAAATAAAAGCGTTCCATGCACGGGCAAACCTGTTCAAGCTGGAAGCCGGGAACATAGAATACTCAGTAGTGCCCCTCTTGATCTTCCAGTGAGTATCAGGCTGGCACAGTGTAGCAACAATAAGATCCAGATCAAAGTCCTCTGGAGTCTTATCGTTCCAAGTAACCTGCCCGGGCTTCCTCGCGGGCTGCTCAATCACCGTCCTAATAGCCTCCGCACTGTACTCCACATTCCTCCCTCGAACCACCGTGAAGCCATTCTTCTCAGCCTTCGCGTTCACATAGAACTCGTGAACAACACTCATGGGCACAGGAGTGGGTGCCTCACAAAAGGGAACCCAGCCCATCTCCAGAATCATCTCCAATAGCTTACCATCTTTCCCCGATGGCAGAAAACCTCACTCCTTGATGATCAGCTTCGAAAGAAGCCTCGTATACTCCGCTTCAGCCTCGGGAGTAGAGAACCTCATCATTACACCACCCATACTTGAAGAATCGGTGATGCTGC
Source organism: Apium graveolens (assembly GCF_009905375.1). Lineage (NCBI taxonomy): Eukaryota > Viridiplantae > Streptophyta > Magnoliopsida > Apiales > Apiaceae > Apium > Apium graveolens. The sequence continues at coordinate 241,771,907 of NC_133650.1, read as the reverse complement.
TACTTACTTGTGTTCTTTATCTCTTGGGTGCCATTGGACTTGAGTAGAGAGAATAAGAGTTTTGTGTTTGAGAGAGAATTTGTGTTTCAGAATTTGTGAAGTGGTGAAGAAGTTTGTGTATGAGTATATGTATATATAGGTGGTGAAAAGAGAATTATATATGGAATAGAAGTGGGATTTGATTATGGGAATAATGGGATTAATGGGTTAGATTTGGAGAGGGAAATTTGGGATGTGGGGGAGTAAAATTCGGTTGGGAATTGATTTTGTAGCAAAAATCCCGATTTTCCCTTTCAAAACTGACATTTTTTTTTTCTGAGTCGGGACCATGGCGCGGGCGCGTGCTTAGACAACGCGGGCGCGCGCAACTTCTGCCAAATCAGCGCGGCTGTGCGCTAGGACAGCGTGGCCATGCCAGGCTTCTGAAGTTGGCCCTGAATTTTTCTCTTTTTCTGATATTTTATGTTTTTCTCTTTTTTTCTTGCTTCCTCTACTTACTAATGTACAACAAACTTGGGTTGCCTCCCAAGAAGCACTTGTTTAACATCGTTAGCTTGATGTAGAACTCGAGATCAAACGGATAATAAAACGGCACTAACCACCTCACGGTTTGCCGTGATAGTAATGCTTCAACCTCTGACCATTTAACTTGAATCCTTGGCCCGGATCATTCTCAAAAATCTCCACCGCTCCATGTGGAATTACGGTTTTGACAACAAACGTCCCTGACCATCTTGACTTCAACTTTCCAGGAAAAAGACGGAGACGAGAGTTGAACAAAAGAACTTGTTGCCCCAACACAAATGATTTGAGCATTAGACCCCGATCGTGCCACCTCTTGACTTTCTCCTTATACATTTTGTTGTTATCATAAGCTTGAAGTCGAAACTCATCGAGCTCATTCAATTGAAGCATCCTCTTCTTTCCATCTGCATCCAAATCCATATTCAATTTCTTCAAAGCCCAATACGCTTTATGCTCTAGCTCCACCGGCAAATGACACCCCTTATCATAAACCAATTGATACGGGGACATCCCTAGCGGAGTCTTGTATGCTTTTAGATACGCCCAAACAGCTTCATCAAGCTTCAAAGACCAATATTTTCTTGATAAACACACAACTTTTTCTAAAATACGCTTTATCTCTCTGTTAAATACCTCGGCTTGACCATTCGTCTGAGGATGATAAGCCGCAGCAATGCGATGATTCACATTATACCTTTGCATCATAGCTGTGAACTTGCAGTTACATAAATGTGACCCCTCATCACTGATTATAACGCTTGGAGTTCCAAATCTTGTGAATATCTATTTGTGAAGAAAATTAAGCACTACCTTTACATCGTTCGTTGGCAATGCCTTAACTTCAACCCATTTTGACACGTAATCAACTGCCAACAAGATATACTGATTATTACAAGATGAGACAAATGGCCTCATGAAGTCAATTCCCCAAACATCGAAGACTTCGACCTTGAGAAGCACATTAAGAGGCATCTCATCCCTCTTAGACATATTCCCCACTCGTTGACATCGATCACATTTCAAAAAAAACTGATGAGCATCTTTAAACAAAGTTGGCCAAAAGAAACCTGCTTGAAGAATACGAGATGTTGTCTTTTCTCCACCATAATGTCCTCCATAAGCCTTTGAGTGGCAATCTCACAAGATCCCCCCGTTTCGCTGTAAGGAATACATCTCCTGATGATTTGGTCAGCTCCTTGGCAAAAAAGAAACGGCTTATCCCACATATACCACTTCACTTCATGTAGAAACTTCTTCCTTTGAGCAGGAGTCAACTTTGGAGGCATAACGTTACTTACAAGGTAGTTCACAATATCAGCGAACCACGGTTCTTCTGCTTGCACTCCAAATAACAGCTCATCAGGAAAAGACTCATTAATAAAGGACTTATCTTGTGAAGTAGCAATTGGATCCTCTAAACACGAGAGATGATTGGCGACTTGAATTACAGTCCCTTTTCTGTCCTTGATCTCTAACTCAAACTCCTGAAGTAAAAGAACCCATTGAATCAACCTTGGCTTCGAGTCCTTCTTCGAGTTAAGATATCGAATTGCTGTGTGATCAGTGAAAACTGTTACCTTCGTGCCAAGTAGATACGATCAAAATTTCTCAAAACCATAGACGATAGCCAAAAGTTCTTTCTCAGTAGTGGTGTAATTCAGTTGAGCACCATTCAAAGTCTTACTAGCATAGTAGACTACATGAAATATATTGTTCTTGCGTTGACCAAGAACTGCTCCAACTGCATAGTTGCTTGTATCGCACATCATTTCAAATACTTTAGACCAATCGGGTGCAGTTATGACAGGTGTCGTAATCAAACTCTTCTTCAATATCTCAAAAGCAGCAAGGCACTCATCATCGAACTTGAAAGGAACGTCTTTTTCTAGTAAATTGCATAACGGCTTCGAAATCTTCGAGAAATCCTTGATGAAACGCCTATAGAAACCCGCATGACCAAGAAAACTACGAATTCCCTTAACAGATATGGGTGGATGAAGATTTTTGATCCCCCCCACCATGGCCTTGTCCACCTCAAGCCCCTTGCTAGAAACCTTATGACCAAGAATGATGCCTTGGCACACCATAAAATGACATTTCTCCCAATGGAGAACCAAGTTGGTCTCAACGCACCTTTTCAATACTAACCCAAGATTGTGCAAGCATTCGTCAAAAGAAGTTCCAAAGACCGAGAAATTGTCCATGAACACTTCTACGTTATTTCCAATCATATCAGAGAAGATAACCATCATACATCTCTGAAAAGTGGCTGGCGCTCCACATAGCCCAAAAGAAACTCTTCGGAATGCAAAAGTGCCTAAAGGACATGTGAATGTAGTCTTCTCTTGATCTTCCGGAGTGATACAAATCTGATTATATCCTGAATAGCCATCCAGAAGACAATAGTAATCATGCCCAGCCAATCTATCAAGCATCTGATCAATGAAAGGAAGAGGGAAGTTTTCCTTCCTTGTAGCCTTGTTCAGCTTCCTATAATCCATGTAAACTCTCCACCCCGTGATTGTTCGTGTAGGAATAAGCTCATTCTTCTCATTTGCTACCACAGTGATACCATATTTCTTTGGCACACACTGAACTGGGCTCACCCATAAATTGTCAGAAATAGGATAGATGATCCCTGCATCTAGCCACTTGAGGATTTCTTTCTTCACAACCTCTTTCATGATCGAATTTAGCCTTCTCTGTTGCTCAACAGTAGGTTGCTTCCTTCCTCTAGAAGAATTTTGTACATACAATAAGAAGGGATAATTCCCTTGATATCTGCTATAGTCCAACCAATTGCCGATTTGAACTCTCTAAGAATTCTCAAAAGCTTCTCCTCATCGGTACCTGAAAGGTCAGATGCAATAATAACAGGCAAAGTGGATACATCACCTAAAAATGCATACCTCAAATTTTCAGGTAAAGGTTTAAGCTCAAGAGTAGGAGCTTCCTCAATAGATGGCTTGAGGCGTTGTGGAGAACTTTTCAACTCCTCCAATCCAAGAGATTCAAAAGGTATATCCATCTTTCGCTTCCAGGGAGAAGCATTCAAATATTGCAAGTGCTCATCACCGTCGTCATCTTCACTATCAGAATTTCCCAATAAGGTTTTCTCTAAGGCATCAGACCTTAACAATCGATCGAGTTCAGAATTTACCACAGTATCGACCATTTCCACCTTAAAACACTCCTCATTTTCAGTAGGGAATTTCATGGCATTGAAAACATTAAAAGTCATATCTTGATCCATCACTCGCATGGTAAGCTCACCTTTCTGCACATCTATCAAGGTTCGACCAGTAGCCAAGAAAGGTCTTCCCAAAATTATGGGAATTTTTTTATCCTCCTCAAAATCAAGAATTACAAAATCAGCAGAGAAAATGATTTTATCCACCTTGACCAAGACATCCACCACAATACCTCGCGGATATGTAATAGAACGATCGGCCAACTGCAAAGTCATGTATGTAGGCTTTGAATCAGGCAAGTCCAACTTTTTAAAGATTGACAATGGCATCAGATTGATGATAGCTCCCAAGTCACATAGACACTTATCAAATGACATATTTCCAATGGTGCAAGGAATAATGAAGCTTCCAGGATCCTTAAGCTTCAGAGGTAATTTGTTGATACTTTTTATTGCAGCACAGGACTGCATTCCTCCATGAGAACAATGGTCTCTAAGTCATCAAGCTTCACCATCCTAGAGAGAATACCTTTCATGAACTTCGCGTAACTAGGAATTTGCTCAAGAGCTTCAGCGAAAGGTATGTTGATGTGAAGTTTCTTGAACACCTCCAGAAACTTCGCAAACTGCTTATCCAGTTTCTTCTTCTACAGCCTCTTAGGAAAAAGAGGTGGAGGATAGATCTGTTCCTCCCATGTATTATCCTCAGGTTGCGTGTGCTCAATAGTAGTCTTCCTTGGTTCCACTTCGGCTTCCTTCTGCACTTCTTCTTCATCAGCTTCCACTTCAGAATCTGGAGTCTTAGCTTCTTCAGGATTCGCAACCTTACCAGACCTCAATATGATTGCTTTAACATGCTCCTGAGCTTCCTTTTTGCCTGACACTTCAGTATTACTCGGAAGCATGCCAGGTTGACGATTTAGTAACTCATTAGCAATTTGCCCAATCTGATTCTCCAAGGTCTTGATAGAGACAGCTTGGCTCTTGCACATTAGTCTCAACTCCTCCAATTCAGATTTTTCATTAGCTTGAGGTAACTGCTGAAGTTGAAGTTGTTGCTACGGGGCATATTGCGGTTGCTGAAAACCAGGAGGGTTATACTGCCTTGCTGTATATGGTTGATAAGATTGTTGCACCGCATTCTGATTGTTGCTCCAGCTGAAGTTAGGATGATTGCGGTTATTTGGATGATAAGTGGTTGGAGCTTGTTGTTGTGATCTCTGAAAGTTGCTCACAAATTGAGTCGATTCGCTAGAAATAGCACACTGCTCAGTTTCATGTATCCCCGCACAAAGCTCACAAACACTAGTGATCTTTAACTCCATAATTAGCCAAAGTGTCCACCTTCATCGTCAAAGCCTTAAGTTGGGCAGCAATAGAAGTTGCTGCATCCAACTCCAGAATTCCTGCTACTTTTCCCTGAGTAAGTCTCTGGGAAGGATTCTGGTATTCATTAGCAGCCATCAGTTTAATCAATTCATAGGCTTCATCATAGCTCTTAGCCCACAAGGCTCCTCCTGATGCTGCATCGAGCATGGGTCTAGAAGTAGCACGCAATCCATTATAGAAACAGTTTATAATTATCCAATCAGGCATGTCGTGGTGTGGGCACTTCCTTAGCATCTCCTTATATCGATCCCAAGCCTCACACAGAGATTCTCCAGTTTGCTAAGCAAACTGAGTAAGAGCATTCCCTGATAAGCAAACTGAGTAAGAGCATTCCCTGATTGCAGCAATCTTCGCCATTGAAAAGAATTTAGTAAGAAACTTTTGAGCCAGATCTTCCCAAGTGGTGATAGACCCTGGTGTTAGAGAATATAACCATCACTTTGTTTTGTCCCTCAGAGAGAATGGGAAGAGTCGTAACTTGATAGCATCTTCAGTCACACCATTGAACTTGAAAGTATCGCAGATCTCGCTGAAATCCCTGATGTGCATGTTGGGATCTTTAGTAGGAGAACCCCCAAACTGAACTGAGTTATGTATCATCTGAATCGTGCTTGACTTGATCTCAAAAGTGTTAGCCGAGATGGCTGGTTTGATGATGCTCGACTGAATGTCATTGATCCTAGGCCGAGAGTAGTCCATCAAGGCCTTAGGATTTTCTGCTTGATCTCCCATCACTACTAAAATTGGTTCCTCGACTTTCTCTTCTTCTTCAAAAACTTCTCTTCGAACCACTACAACTTCTTCCTCGACTTTATCCAGAGTTCTCTTACGAGACCGCGAACACGTATGCATACACGCTCGCTAGAGTACCTGAAATAAGACAAGAAAATAGATAAGTAACAATGTCCGAGTCAATGAACTTTAACGACCACTAATGACAAACACATGAACTAAAAATTAACACTGCAGTCCCCGACAGTGGCGCCAAAAACTTGTTAGGGCTAAACACGCGCTAATAATTCACGCAAGTATACGCGTTCACAAGTAATATATAATTGTTTCTAGTTCGTTCCCACAGAGACTGACTTTGGTTAACTATGTAATTTATGCACTTATGCACCGATGATATGGTTATTATCCAATGTTAAGACGATAACAAATTGGGTTTTGATTATAACTATGAATTTAAACAAACAATTATAACTAAGAGAGCTAAGGAGAGTTGTATATTATATGAGACAAATATGGGATTCTAACTTCATTAAATACTTCATTCAATAGCCTTATTATTCTTAACCTTAGCATACAATGGTGATGACACTAATCAAATAACACGAAACTGCTAAATGCCAACTTTAGTTGCACGAATAACATACTACCAGACATCCACAAAAGAGATAGAAGCTTAATAGACACCAATTATATTGAGACCCTATATGTCTATAGAATTTGACAACATAAAGGTTTAAAGCACAAGTTATCTATCATGATTACACAGGGCAAGTAAGATGGTTAAAATTACCTAAGAATCATGCATAACAATAACACATGAACCTATGCTAGCATGGAAAGTTCTAAATCCTTAAATTCACTGTCGCTTCATTAAAGATTAACACGCTATCTTACAAGTTCGCGACTCTTATAAGACGAATAAGCACAACCAATACTAGGTTATCATACAATCACCACACACTAAGGCATCGAAACAATTTTAACTAAATAAATCCATAAGTAAATCCGCTAGAACCCCACGATAACGATTAACCCATAATCGGACTCATCATCAACGTGGGTTCTAATGAAAGCATGGTATAATAAACGTAGTCTTTATACTGAATAAATAACAAAACCAAGTACGAAACAAGAGTAAGGTTCACAAATAAGAAAACTAGCATCCAAGTTACAACTTAAAACAAAGATTCACAAGTAAAAACAAGATCTTCTTCGTCTTCGTTGAATCGTGCTAAATCGGTCTTCTTATGGCTCTCCTTGTGCTCTGGTACGTCTCTCCTCTTGAAAACGTCCTTTATTTGAATATATATAGCAGCCCATGCAAGATAGAAGTCCTCCAATTGTAATTAGAATATAATCAGGATTCTGTGATCCCGACCCAGCGCGGCCGCATGCTTGACCACGCGGGCGCACTGCCTCTCTAACAACCTGGCGTGGTCGCGCGCTAGACCAGTGCGGGCGCGCCGTACTTCTGGAAAAAACTTCTGATTTCCTCTTTTCTTTGCTGCTTCGAGCCGTCTTTCCACGAGCTTTTATTCCAACACTACCTTAACACCAAATTAGCATCAAAACAATGTTAATTCACCTGATTACCTAGATAATGCTTGAAATGCAAAAATACTAGAAAACACGTTTAAACACTAACAACTTGAGTACAAATGCATCAATTCAAAGCTTAATAGAGCATTATAAAGTGTCATAAATGCCACTCAATAGCCTTATTCATAACTAGCAATGAAATCCTGCTTTTCTCCAGATTAAAAATTCAGTGTTCCTTCGCCATTACGAGAATACCAAAAATTCTAAATATAACCAAGTGATTAAATCTCAACAAATACACAAGTATGATCATGATCTAGCTTAAAAGCATCCTATAAGACTTGTGAAAAATAAAATTCCTGGCATGCAAATCAATTCAATAGGACATAAACAACCCTCTATTCGCCATCACTACACTCAAATTAACATCAACTTATTAAACAGAAATAGCTCAACCAAAGGGATCATGCTATATGCATGCGAATGCAACTACATGGACTCACATACAAACACTAACAAAAATGTCCTATATGAACAATTATGCAAAAATATGAATGAAATACAACTAAACATGCAACATGAAACTATATGAATCTATATGGACACACACAAACTAATCCTTACATTATCACCCCCAAACTTAAAATTTTCAATGTCCTTATTGAAGGTAATAATAAGGATTCAAGACATACCTAGTCAGCGGGAGGATCACCCTCTTCGGGTGGAGGATCAGGTGGTCAATCAACCTCGACACCAGTGTCTCGGAAAACAGTACCGAGAACGTGTGTCAAATCTTCAGCAAAACGTTGGTGGATGTCATGCATGGCCTCAATACGCCGAATCAACCTTCTATACTGCGCATCACCAAGACCAAACCTATCAACTTCCTGCTGCTCATGAGAAGAACCTTCTGTAAGCATGGGAGGAACCGGCCTGTCACCCTTTAGATTATCATAGATATATTCAAACCCCTTGTCAGGGGGTGCACCTAAAATGCATAACTCAAATGATCTGGCAGCGGGTTGAGCTCAATGTGGGAGCTTCTTCAATAGATTATTGTAAACGCTCCTCAGAATCTTTCAGCTCTGCTAACCCAAGAGAATCGAATGGCATATCCAACTTCCTCTTCCACGGAGTTGCATTCAAAATGTGCAGTTGCTCTGCTCCTTCTTCATCTTCAATAACTGATTCCCCTATTAAGGATCTCTCTAAGGTAGAGTCGACCCGCTCTAATTTAAAGCACTGCTCTTTATCTGTGGGTAATTTTATTGCCTTGAACATATTAAAAGTGACCTTTTAATCTTGAACCTTCATCGTAAACTCTCCTTTTTGAACATCAATCATAGTTCGGCCTGCAGCCAAGAATGGTCTTCCCAAGATTATAGGAATCTTCTTATCCTTCTCAAAGTCTAGAATAATGAAACCAGCAGGGAAGATGAGTTTGTCCACCTTGACCAAGACATCCTCCACTATACCTCGTGGATAAGTGATGGAGCGATCAACCAGTTGTAAAGATATTTTCACAGGCCTTGGATCAGGTAGTCCGAGTTTCTTGAAAACAGACAAGGGCATCAGATTGATGTTAGCTCCCAAGTCACACAAACATTTGTCGAACGATAGATTGCCAATGGTGCAAGGTATCGTGAAGCTTCCCGGATCTTTAAGTTTAGGAGGTAGTTTCTATTGTAGCACAACACTGCACTCTTCCGTTAAGCGACGGTTTCCAACTCCTCAAGTTTTAGCTTCCGAGATAGAATACCCTTCATAAACTTAGCACATCTCGACATCTTTTCTAGAGCTTCCGCAAAAGGTATGTTGATATGCAGCTTCTTGAAAACCTCCAAAAACTTGGCAAAATACTTGTCGAACTTATGCTTTTGAAGCCTTTTAGGAGATGAGGGAGGCAGATAGACTTGTTTATCCCCTGTATTATCTTCAGGAGGATTGTTTGCAGCAGCTTTCTTCTTCAGTTTCACCTCGGCATCCTTCTGCACAACTTTTTCAGCTACAATCTCATTATCTGGAATTGGCAAGGGTGCAGATGCGCCTGCATTCTGGACAGAATTTTCAGACTCACCGTCTTGCTAAATTTGGGAGCTTGCGACCTTTCCAGACCTTAAAGTGATGGCGTTCACCTGTTCTTTAACTTCCCTCTTGCCTGGAATAGCTTCTGTATGACTTGGAAGAGTTCCTTGAGGTTGGTTCAACAGTGAATTGGCAATTTACCCTATTTGGTTCTCCAGAGTCTTGATTGAAGCCGCTTGGCTTTTGCACATAAGCCTCAACTCCTCCAATTCAGATCTTTCATTAACAGATGGACCTGGACCTCCATGAGATTGTTGTTACATCCCCTGTGGCTAAAACTGATGTCTTGGTGCAAACTGTTGCTGGAAACCAGGATGATTGAATTGCTTGTTTCCAAACTGCTGCTATGGATGTTGCATTGCATTTTGATTGTTGCTCCAGTTGAAGTTCGGAAACTTCTGAGCAAGATCTTCCCATGTAGTAATAGAACCTGCTGGTAGAGAATGTAACAAGCACTTAGCTTTATCCCTCAGAGAGAATGGGAAAGTCTCAATTTCACAGCATCTTCAGAAACATTATTGAACTTGAAGGTGTCACAAATATCGATGAAATTCCTAATGTGCATATTGGGATCTTCCGTTGGAGCACCCCCAAACTGAACTGAATTATGTACCATATGAATCGTGCCAGGCTTGATCTCGAAGGTATTAGCTGCGATAGCTGGTCTGACAATGCTAGATTGAATGTCATTGATCTTCGGTTGAGAAAAGTCCATCAACACTTTCAGATTCACTGTTGGTTCTCCCATTGCAATAAATCTAGAGTACCTGAAACACACGACTAAAGTAAACCTTGTAAGAAAATAATCCGAGTCATTGAACATTAACGACCACTGATGTCAAGCACATAAACTAAAAATAAACACCGAGTCCCCAGCAGCGGCGCCAAAAACTTGTTAGGGCGAAAACACGCGCTAAAATTATACGCAAGTATACGTGTTCGCAAGTAGTATAAGATATAAATCAGATTCATTCCCATATAGACTCTTTTAAGTTAACGTAAAATTATGCACCTATGCAATAATGGTATGGCTATCGCTCAATGCTAAGACAATAACAAGTTGAGATGTTTATAACTAAGATTAAACTAACATGCAATTAACTAAGAATAAAAGTGATTGAATTAACTATATGAGATAAACATGGGATTCTAAATTTATTAAATACTTCATTCAAAGTCAATATTTTTAACCTTAGCATGCGATGATGATGACAGCTAATCAGATAACACGAAACTAGTAAACGCCAACTTTCGTTGTACGAATACCCTACTACCAGACTTCCACAAAAGAGATAGAAGCTGAATAGACACCAATTATGTTGAGACCTTATATGTCTATAGAATTTGACAAAATAAAGGTTTAATGAACAAGTTATCTATCGTGATTACATAGGGCAAGTAAGATTGTTAAAATTACCTACGAATCATGCATAACAATTATACATGAACCAATGCTGGCATGGCAAGTTCTAAACCTCTATATTAACTTTCGCTTCAATAGAGATTAACACACTATCTTATATGTTAGCTACGCACATAAGACGAATAAGCACAACCAATACTAGGATATCAATCAATCACCACATACCAAGATATTGAAACAAATTAACTATAGAAATCCATAAATAAATCCGTTAGAACCCCACGATAAAGATTAGTTCATAACCGAACCCATTGTCATCATGGGTTCCAATGAAAGCATGATAATAAACAATATAAGAGTACTAGGGTTTCAGACAAATCAAAAACAAGCATCCAAAGTATCAACTATATTAAAGAATACAAAAGTCTTCTTCTCCGTAGCCGTCTTGTGCTCTCTAGGTCTTCGTATTGCTCTCCCTGGTCTCATTGTTATTAAAAATGTCTTATTTAGGGTATATATAGGCTTCAGGATCGAACTGGGCTTCAAAATCTCCAAAATGGACTCGAATCAGGATTCTGGATGAACGGACCCGCGCGGTCGACCCGCATACCAGCGCGGGCTCGCGCTGTTTCTGAAAGTCTGGCGCCCCCCCCCCCCCCGCATACCAGCGCGGGCGCGTCGTGCTACTGATTTTTTGCTCCAATTTCTTGTTTTGCTTGTAAGTTGAGTATTACTTATCATAATTCGACGATCCCATAGTCCATGCGAAGCTCTTGAAATGTTCTACAACTTGGACATAGCCTTGGCTTCAGAACATGACCTCTTTTTAGCATATATTCAATAAAAGCTCCATTCTTCCTTCAACTAGTGCCTGTAATGCACAAACACAAAAACAAAAACACATCAAAAATACCAATAGATTGAGTCCAAAACACCAACTTATGCTTGTAATAAAGCGTTCCAAGTAGATATAAAACCCACTTATCAACTTGTTACACTGGCAACGAGGTTCAAAAGCACCGTGAAGCTTTGCTTGCTTAGGATTTTATGCTTCTCTTCAATAGATTATACATTTTAGCTTATGACTATCGGGGTCGAACCCATCTTATGTATGATTTTGAAAGACCAAATTATATTCTTAAAGATACGATTTTCCCGGCTTTGAAAAACCAATTTTTATTCTTGAGTTGAAGTTATGATTACACTTTGAAAAACCAAGTTATATTCTTGAGTTGAAGTAATGCTTTGTTTACTTAGCAAAATTATGATTTGTTTGACAAAATAACATATAGCAAGCGAAATAAAAAAAACTCAGATGTTCGTTATAAACTTTAAAAGTACAAACTTCAAAAGTACTTTACAAAATAAAGGAAAGAAACAGAAAAGAAATAAACTAAGCATTTGACTTAGGGGGCTCAGACTCCTCACTAGAGTCGCTCCCAGAGCCGTCTTCGGAGCCACTCTTTGAGGTTTCCTCAGAAGTTTTCTGAATTGGCCCCTCAGAGGTTTCCTCAAAAGTCTCTGCGGAGGTCTTTGCCAAAGTCTCCTAAAAAATGTCTTTAGAATCCCTTTGAGGTGCTTTCTTAGGAGGCTCTTCAACCCTGGCTTTCTTCATGACAGGCTCAGCTTCTTCTTCGAAGAGGATTCTTCTTCGCGGGAAGTAGATTCAACCTCCTTCCTCTTTTGGCCTTGGCTCTCAACCAGCACTTTAAACCCGGAGGCCCTTCGATCAGGAGAAGGGATGGATTGACCTTCTTCGCGAATAAGATCCACGACCCTATTAGTGACACCCTCAAGTTTGGGAATTTTGAGGGTACAAGGGAAGGATTCTACCTCGAGCATCTCCGGGTATTCGGCTTGAATAGCCTCAACCGCGGCGTCTCAGCCCTCCTTATAGCTCATGGGATGAGTGAGGGCATCGTGCTCCTCCATCAAATCTTTGAATTCCTGGGTATCCATCCAGGCGTCAAACCTTTGTTCTTTCTCGTAATTGAGAATGACGACTTGACCCGAGCAGTTTCCATATCAGAAGTCGAGGAGGCAAGCTGGGCCTTAAGACGTTCAATTGTCTCGTTGGCCTCCTCGAGCTTCTTGGTGGTGTCGTCATAAGAAATTTTCCAAGACTTAGTGTGGTGAAGCGCACCTTGAAAATGGGCGTTCACCTGGAAGGAAAGGAAAGGTAAGAAAGAAAAATAATTTTGGCCCAAGAAAAGGTAAGTAAATAAGTAAGAGAAGTATGGCAAAGATAAGTTACCGTCGCCAGGGCCTGAGCACCAAACAACTCATTAGCTTCCAAGTCCAGTTGAAGGATAAAATCTTTGTAATCCACCGGAAAAATAGATTGAAGCGACCACTCCTTGGCGTGCTTCGTGTTTCCGACTATAGTGTCTTTTTCCCTGATTCCCCATGCCGGCTGAAAGTAGGCCCTTGGATTCTATTTTGTCTGAAGGGGCTAAATGGGGCCTTCCTCATCCCCTTCTCCTGCCTGAAATAGAAATTCAGGAAAACAATATCCTAGGTGCGGGTCTTTGAAAAGCTTCCCCGCCTGATTTATCCTAGTGGTTTCCAAGTCTTTGGGCTTGGTCACCTCTACTATTTTTTCAGCCGCTGCATGAAGGGTTAAATAATAGATAAAATAGGAGAAACATGCTAAGCTAATTATGTGAAGGACATAAGTCTAAAGTTAGAATTTACTCTTCATAGGGACGAGAGAAAGCCCGCGCTCGACGAGAACCGACTCCTTAATAAGGTACCAGGAGTGAGACGTCCCATTATCCTGATTAAGGAGTTCGAATTCCTTCGTCTCTTCTTCAGAAAACAAAATGTCGTTGGGGCTCCCATCGACCACCTGCACGAAAGATGAACGGAAGAGCGTGCCCCAATCACCTCCTTCCCAGACCAAGTAAATAAACTCTTTCTTCCAACCCATATTGTTGTCCAAGATAGACTTCCCATTGACTATGTGGGGGATTGTAGGACGTCGATTCAAAGTAACCCATCCTGGATTCTTATCAGGGCTGTTTTTAAACTGAAAAATCTTTTTGAAAACAGCAACCGTTGGGGACACATTGTGCTTAGCGCATTGCGTCAAAAAGCAAAAAATCAATCTCCAAGAGTTTGGAGGGAGTTGACAAGGATTGACCCCAACATCAGCGAGTAAAACGGGGATAAAAGGGTAAAAGGGGAACCTGATACCTTCCCTAATGGTATCCCTGAAAATGCACAAGGCGTCTTTCTTCCAATATCAAGCCCTATCTGCAGGACTCGCGAAAATCAACTTGTAGGTCTCTTGGACCTTGAACACGAGGTTCATTTTCTCCCGCTCCTTCGCATCATAGAATGTGTTGACGTGATCAAACGCGTCCAAATAAGCGTCAGACGGGTATTCATCCCCTCGAGTATTGATCATATCGATCAAAGAAGAATACCTTGATCGAATGGGGAATTCACTTGACTTTCTGGACGCATTCATTTTGGCCAAGCGAGCTGATTTTTTGTCTGCCATCTGAAAAATGCAGAAAGGTATGAATTTGGGCATGAATTTGTGCATGTAAAGTGCTGGAAAAACCCAGAAAATTATGAAGATATTCATATAAAACCCAAAAATTAAGCAAAAAACTGGAAAAATAAGAGGAAAATGGTGAACATACTTGGAAAAGCTTGGAGATTTGAAGATCTTGAACTGGAAACTGCAGATTTGATTGCCGGAAAATGCCTAGAATCGCCGGAAAACGCTTAGAGCTTTTGAGAGGAAACTTGTGAAGTGAGAAGTGAGAAAGAGAATGATCCCACTCACTCTATTATATAGTTGAAGTTAGGGAAGGTAAAACGTCAAAGGCCCATAAACCTGAGGCTCAAAGATGAAAAGCCCAATTTCCAGAATATTCTTCAAATTTCGTAAGGAAATAATTGAAGACCCGAAGGCCCAATCCAATTAGCATTAGGAAATTGAAGGCCCATAGGCCCAATCCAATTAGGGTTTGAAAATTAAAGGCCTAAAAAGCCCAAACCATTTAGGAAAGACCAGGATTAAGGTCAAAATCCAGGTCGTGGATTCTGTTCGAATAGAAGCCTGAAAATGGACCTTGGAAACGACCAAGATCAAGGTCGAAATCCAGGTCGTGGATTCCGTTCGAATTACTTCGAATAGAAGCTTGAAAATGGACCTTGGAAACGACCAGGATCGAGGTTCAAATCCAGGTCGTGGATTATGTTCGAATTACTTCGAATAGAAGCCTAAATTGGACCTTGGGAACGACCGGGATCGAGGTCGAAATCCAGGTCGTGGATCCTGATTGAAAATTTTCGACTAGAGCATAGAAGCTGGCAAGTATTTCGAGTAGGATCTTGGTCGATATTCCGACTAGGATCCTGGTCGAAATTAGCAGAAAATTTGAAAAAAATCCCGAAAATTAATGGAATTCAAAGAGTAATTCTTGAAAATTACTAAAGGTCGATGGCTTTGCCCTTGAACCCCCATCGGGGACCACGTTGCGTCCCTGAACCCCTAAACCAGGGCGCTTCGCCCCTGGCCCCAACTCGCTGACAGGGTAGCGAGACCCCCAAAGTCCCAACATTGGGTGCATTAACGAATCAAGGCATATCCTAGCAAAGGAAGTGTGTAGGGAAAATGAGTATGGAAAATTTCCTGAAAACAGTTTGAAGCCTCGAAAATGGTAAATCGTTGTAAACGTGTAGGCCGCTCCATACTTTACGATAAAAACGATACCCTGTAAGGGAAAAATGACAACTTAATTTCTACATTTTACTAGAAGTTGGGGGTCAAATGATAGGGGATAAAAATAATCCTAACTGCGTAATAAATAAGCGCATTAATTATGCCTGGTTTGTTCCAAAGACGAAGCCCAATTATTAAGGCCCAAAAATTAGTATGTCATTAATTGGGCTCAAAGGGCCCGCAAATCAAGGTTTGATTATTAAAATTTGTAGGCCTAGTATCGGCCCAAGTTATGATTGAGAAAACAAGTTTAAATCATAATCAAACTCTCAAAAGAGTAGTCCTCAAGTCACGCGGTCCTATAAGGAAGCAAATCCCTACATTCCAGATCTCCAAAGTCTATTCTTAATCTAAGACTTGTCACCAAGTCTGTTAACCCTAATCCAATTCAGGGCATCCTATGCCTATATAAGGGGTCTCACCCCACAAATCAGGACTACATTTTTTGACTTGATCATTAGCATACAACAAGGTACGTAGGCAAGGCAGATTGAGCCACGAAGCACGAGAGCAGTCAAATAGAGTCTCGAAACTCACGAATCCTAACATTAAATACACCATAGTTTTTTTACTGATAACAGATCACTCCAATTTTTGGCATGTTATTCAATGTCACACATACTTAATTGCCCATGTCAGTTTAATATTGTCAACCATATACTGAACAAGGCATTGTTTTGGCTTAATTCTTATTTTTTTTTTATTATAATGCCAGATTGGATTTGCATTCATGATAGAGGCCTTCATTACCGAGTAATCTTCTTTAACTATGAAGGGTTATTTTGCAAGTTGCAATGATTTGGAAAGCTGATAAAATCCTGCTACACACCTCCAAGAGCAAGTCCAATACATAGTTATAGTTGCTCTTAGAGTTATAAAATAGGACCAAAATTAAAAAAAAAAAAATCCAATGCATAACTATACTTGGTTTTATAAATACATAAATGGATAGTTGGTCCTATATTTAGCACTAAGATAGCTATTACTATCCTTACCACATCATTACATAAATATAAATGTAATGTAAGTTGATTTGTTTCAAATGAAATTTAGGAGAGAGTGAGACAAAACTTCACTAAACTTAAAAATATTGGTTGTACTCCCTCTGTTTTTTTTATTTGTCACTTTGACTTTTGCACGTATTTCAATGTGGTTTGACCGGCTAGTTAGAAATACGATTTTAAAAATTTTCTTTTTATGAATTAAAATATAAGTTGTTTACTTTTATTTACAAAAAAAAATTTATAAATAATAATTTTAACTAGCCGGTCAAAGAACATTGAAATGTGTGCAAAAATCAAAGCGACAAATAAAAAAAATAGAGGGAGTAAAATAGAACTAGCAATGAAGTTAAAGTCTTATTTTAGCACTAAAATATATTTTTTGATTTCAAATTATAGCAATTGTTGTTGTAGTAATGTTAGCTTTAGCATAGGAGTTGCTCTAACAATAGCATACTTTTAAGGTGAACCAGATTCACCTTGGTTATGCTGACAAACATTAGCTGATTGTCTATCATCAGAGCAGATCTTCAGGATTGGTTGACCAGTGGCTGTGAAAGAATTACAATAAGCACAGCCAGTACTGTTAAAACCATTGGAGATTCCTCTGCAGAGTGAGTGAAGTTTGTTGTACTTAAAACTAAAGGCAGTCCATTGCAGAATCTTAAAATGCTAATAATACAAATGCAATGGTGCATGACTCATGGTTAGCAAATGAGATAAAGATCTTCACAGGTTTGTCCAGGAGGAGGAGGTGAGTAGAGGCCAATGAGATAATTACTATGCTTCACTGGAATTGACAGATATGATATTTTTTTTTACCGAAGTGGGCTTTAATGGAATAGTCTGAAATGAGGCAGAAAGGTTATAACAGCAATAAAGGGAATTCTGCAAAACCAAATTTATTTGGAAGGCTCAAGTAGATTTTTGGGCTGATGTTTTTACAAGTTCAAAGTTTTAGATTATTGTAGAGAAAAAGTGTTAGTTTGTTGTGAATAAGTTGAATTGTAGAGCACAATAATATTAAATCATATGTATTTTTATTTGGTCCCAAAAATTAGAAGACATGAATTGTAATCAAATTGAAAATTATTAGTTTATTTACTATATTTCCCCTCTAACACCCCCAAACTTTACCAACTGGACAAAATTCATCTTGTGTTATTTCTCCCTCCACTCCAATCCTGAAGTCTATTTTCTGTATTACAAATTTCCAAACTAAACGAGGCTGGATCATGTCTTTTTATACGAGTCTTGTTAAAAGACTCCAACCAAATATTCAAATCCTCCCATAACTTAAGTTGGATCAAATATTCATATTTTCTTTTATAAATTTGTGTAACTTATTGTTGTTTTGCAGCAGGATTAATGGCTTTTAGTTTGTTTGTCTCTTGTTGAAATGGCTATACTTCCTCATCTGATTTTATACGTGGATACTTCACCTGGTATGGACTCGAAAAATTACAGGTAGTCTACTTGAAAACTGATGTCCAGTGCACTTTCACACTAACAGTGTCCCAAAATCCCAGCAGCACATGTGTAGAAAATGAAGACTAGTGATGTACAGCCAAAATGCATTATAAGCACTTATTATGAATTTGGATACTGACTGAAAAAGTAATTTATTTGACTTTTAAAGCAGTGGGTGAAGAAGACAGTTGTACAATCACTTTCTCCACCACCTTTGTGAATACTAATTGAAATCAGACACATAGTACACAGAAGTCTTGTGTTGCCTAACAGGTATATTAAGAAACTACTACAGATTGAGATGTGGTCAAGTGGAAGAGGTTTTAACTTTTGATACCTAAATTTTTGCTTCATCTTTGTATAAAATACAATAATGGAACTCTCAAGTGACCAAACTCTCACTTGATAGGGTATACCAGAGAGTGGATGAACTCTGAGGTCAAAATAGTTCTCGTACCATGTTAAGTTACCAACATTCCGACATCCTTTAAGATTTATGAGAAGGGCTTAATATTTGTTAATACTTAATAGAGATTGTTAATAGAATTCACTCGATTAAACATTATGCTATTTCTACAAGGATGGGAGCATACCCATTGTATGAATCTGTTTGCATCGACTCATTGATAAATAATTGTGAAAGGGGTGAGCAGCACTGTGTGAAATATAGCAGGACCATATACTTGGCAACAATTGGTATCCTTTCACAAATAATTCCCTACAATTGTTATTTATTTAATCTAAAATTCCCAGGTGATAAAGGGAAATAAATTATTTACCTAAAAGCATATACAATGTAAGGTAAAAAAAATTATATGCAGTATATTCCAAAAGATCTTTAGAGCCAAGGCTTAGCATAGAGCAAGGATCAGGGATACCATATATCGTATTTTGAAAAAGCAAACTATCTACCTTCTTTGTTTACCAACTGGGAAAAAATTTCACCTGACGTCACGTCTGTTGTAGCATCTTGAATATCACCATCAGTCCTAGAACTGCACGAGTAAACCGTTGGAACAGCCTCGTGTTCTAGGACTTCCGGTGTTGTGTTATCAGTATCGTCAGAACGTTGTTTGCTATCCTGGAGCTGAAGTGCATATTCTAAATTCCACAATACATCACCCATTGTTGGTCTATCAACACCATATTCTGCCAAACATTTCTCTGCTGTTTCCCCAATTTTTTTTAAAGAGTCTGAATTAATTTTTCCCACAAGATTTGAATCGATAATATGTGCAAGAAGGCCCTTCTTCTGCCATTCCATTGCCCATTCAGCTAAATTTACTTGTTCCCTGTCCAACAATGGATCAACAGCAGGTCGAGCACAAAGCACTTCAAAAAGCACAACCCCAAAAGAATACACATCGGACTTATCAGTTAGTTGTTGCCTGCGAAAGTACTCTGGATCAAGATACCCAAAACTACCTTTGACACCAGTGCTAACATGGGTCTCATCAAGACATGGGCCAGACCTTGAAAGACCAAAATCAGCCACTTTAGCAACATAGTTTTCATCAAGCAAGATGTTGGTTGATTTGATGTCTCTATGGATGATTCCTTGTGCTGAACCTGTGTGAAGATAGTGCAAACCTCTTGCGGCGCCAATGCATATTTCAAGCCTTTGCTTCCAAGATAAAGATGGTAAATTGGAACCATATAAATGGTTTTTCAGCGCCCCCTTCTCCATATATTCATAAACAAGTATCATTTCAGACTGCTCTTCACAATAGCCAACAAGTGAAACAAGATGGCGATGGCGAATTTTTGACAAAACAGTTATTTCAGTCTGAAATTCTGGCAGGCCTTGCCTGGAACCACGTACACCTCGCTTTACAGCAACCCTTGTGGAATCTTTAAGAACTCCTTTATAAACCATGCCAAAGCCACCAGAGCCAATTACCAGATTCTTGTCAAAATTATTAGTTCCTGATTCTAATTCAGAAAAAGGAATCTTTAAGCCCAGATAACCATTTTGGCCCGGAGATGTAGATGTAGTCCCTACAGACTGTTTACTAAGTGAACTGCCTCCAAAACCACGAAGAGGTGTCCAGCCCATACTTTCAGCAGGTCTTGGCTTTGCTTTTCTCCTCTTGGATCTCAAGACAAACAAAACTGCAAGTATTGCTAAACATAATACAGCAACTCCTCCTACTATAGCACCCACCAAAATCCATTTATTTATCTTTTTAGACCCTTCTGCTTGCAAACTCACAAAGTTAACAATCCTCATGATCTCTACCCCATTCAGTATAGCGTTCTTTCTAAGAACATTACTCAAATCCGAAGGACCAATGCTAACACGAACATTCCCCGAATTCTCCGAATCAACAACAAAATCGATATAGTACGGAGACGCAAGAGAATGAAAGGTTAACGAAGACAAATCAACATCTTTATATGCAACAAACCCATTTATGTAAACATCAAAGTAGAGCTGATTAAGCGCAATACTAACAATGTCACAAAAATGCAACCTAACAAAATGTCGAACAGACCCTGCTCTCACCGGAAAATCCCACGTTACATTAAAATATGAGAACCCTGACGTTGAATTATCCCTATTCATTTGTTGTGCAGTCATGTAAACATTATCCGGTGCAATTTCTCTACTAGCACCGCCTTTCTGATAGTATGGTGTGTGTGTAGTGTTTGCTAATCTAGCTGTCGATTTCATAAGCAGAAACTCCTCATCAGGAACCCAAGTCCTCCAAAGAGTATCATTAAAAGGAGTTAACTTTGGTCCCCCGACATTAATCCTATGAATAGTTTCCAATATTTGCAATCTAAGATCTTTAAATTCTTGAACACCAGTAGCACTAATTAATTTAACACCATTATCAAGAATAAAATCACCCGGTGTCGAAAACACTTCAATTGCACATACAAAACCCAAACCAGACTCCCCATTAGGCACAAACAAGAGCTCAAAAATAGCCTTATCCACCATCAAAACAAACTCTTTAAAAACAGGTTTTTTAGCACTAAATTTAGTCAAAACCAACAACCCATTAGCAGAAACACTAAAACTTGCATTCCCAAGATCATAATCCTCAGTAAAAAAAGGTGAAAAATGCAATCTTACCAAATGGGTCCCGAATTTATTAATATTGAACCTGTAAGCTGAAGCACTTTTAAAGATTCTTGCAGTTCCATAGAGTAAAGATGATGAATTTGAAGAAGGGTTTGTATTTGTGACTGAAACTGAATCACCAGAAGTGAAAAAAACAGAACCTGGTTTAATATCATCACCTGCAAAAACCCTGCTATCAACAGTAATATTGGTTTTTGATCCACAATTAACAAGATAATTATCAGGGGGTGTGAAAGATGATGTGGATATGGTGTAAACACAAAAAGATAGAAAGAGAGAAAGCAAATGTAAAAATGTTGAAGGCATTGTGAGAATGAAGATGAAGAGTGGTGTTCACATAATATTGTATTGTTTATGAAAAGTAAAGAGATTCAAGTGAGGTTCTGGAAGATTTTGACTAGGGGAATTAGTAGTGATGAAGATTAAGCAAATGTAGAAAGTGAAGGTGACAAATGGGAGGTGTAATGGATTGTTTTTTGGGTGGGTTTGCACTTTGCTTTGAGGTGACAAATGAACATTTTTGTTACTCATCCAATACACTTTGGTTTCTGTGGGAAAACTCATGACAAGGGTTCAATATATCCGATTTTTAATTTAATTAATTCATTATTTCAATTAATTTTTGAGTTGAAAATTTTCAATTTCCAAATTTTAGAATACTAACATAAAGTAATGTGATGATAAATTTATTACTTTTATTAAATTATTATTTCTTGATGCATCCGTAATATAAATCTTAGATGTGTGTTTAGATTCGATCTTATTTTAAGTGGGTCTAGATTCTGTTAGGAGTCTATTCAGAGGGGACAACTTAGAACAACTCCAACACTTATTTGGAGTCTTAAAGTCTATAAAATTCAGTAAAATCTTCTTTCAATTCCTTATTTTTAGCTAATCTCTCTCCTCTTCTACTCCAACATCTATTTGGAGTCTTAAAATCTAATATAAGGATTATGAAAAAAACTATTCTAACAGTATACCGGTGATTCCTTAAATCACTAAAATCCACTAAAATCTTCTTTCAATCTCTTATCTTTAGCTAACCTCTCTCATCTTCTACTTTTTATTTTATAATATATATTTGAAAGAAATACTTTCTCTTTTTTCACTATATATAATAATATTACTTTTTAATAATAAAATATTGTATAATAAATGAATATAGGGAATGTTGTTAGAGTTGAGAATAGATATTGATATCTTAAATTACTAAAATCCAATATTTTATATTAAATTTAGATAATGAACAAATAAGCAGTCGGAGATGCTCTCGGATCTCTTTTCCTAGAATACTAGTGTACTTGAACCGGCTATTAAAAGTATGAACTTGAATTTTGTAACTTTACAAATTTCTCAATTCAGGGGGATCTCCCCATATATATTTTCTAAATTAGAAAAACATACTGTATTTAATAAGAATGCAATATAACAATTTGTGTTAGGATATAAAATATCTTAAATAATAATTGTCACATAATCATGTAAAGCACAATAATAATTGTTACGAGTCAAATTTTTGAGTGTACATTTAAACTGGTAGAATTAATTCTTCATCAAGTCATATAATGTTTATTTAAATTAGATCTTAAAAAAAAATTAATCATGATCGAACATATTCACGAACAATTTAATTTAAAACATGTCTAATGAGGTGTTAGTTATAAAATGATCAAATTTTATTTACGAACAACTCATTTTATAAACCTCTTTTCACAAATAACTAATAACAATTTCACGACTAAAAAATAATAATATTTTCATGTGGTTTTCTTATTTTTTAAATGAATACAAACATAACACAGAATAATGATTATGGTGTTCTCCTGGGGTAAAGTTATCATTTGCCGTGCACGTAAAAGTTGGCTCGGTTGATTAAATATGGATAATTATCTTCTTGGTCACATGTTCGAATCTCACGGGAGGAGAATTTATGATTATACCTCCTGAATTTTAAGCGATTTACCTTGGTCGTCTTGGTTTCGATCATAATATTAAAGAAACAGATAAACACTAAAAAATTAAAAAACTAAATACATAAATTTAAATTTGAATCTCAAAATAAGGAGCTATAAAAGTTTTTTTATCTCCAATTTAGAAGAAATACAACAATCGTGTTCATGAACTATACTAAAGAAATTTATATGTGAAGTAGTTCTTTAACATTATTTCAATCGAAATTACTTACAAATTTTCCTGTGAAATTATACCTTACTTAAGTTCAACTCATTATAAATTGAATATTAAATATTAGACTCATAAAATGAAATTTTCTTTTAGTCGTACCAAACCATTAAACGGAAGGATTAATTTACGATTTAATTAGCAAGTGTAATCGCGAAAACGAAAAAGACAAAAAGATTAACATAGGTAGAAATAATAATACAGTGAACTAACAATACGGAAGAAAATACATCAATTATTTTCTGACGGAGTAATTTTGTCCTTGTTTGATTAGCATTAGAGTAATCGTTAACTTTGCAATTAATGAAGAGCACAGTTATACAGTGCAATGTTTCTAGTCTAATCCAGGTTTGTCTGCCTATAAAATCACGCAATCTCGGTTAATCGAGTACACTTAAGACTAATTAAATGAAGAATCGGTAAATGAGTCATCGATGACCACATAGAACACTGGGGGCATCATAATTCATAGTAACTGTTATTATCGCATAATAGAACGAGATATACAGTTTGTGTCCAATGCGGGTGGTGGGACTATGTCGTTGAAATTTTGATTCACTTGTTCGGTGGATGTCAATCTCATGTGATCAGGACCTTTTTATTTAGATAAGCTTGGAATTTTTTTGCTACAAGAGTCTACATTTTTTTAATTATTTTTGGTTTATTTATCCAAACAAACTCTACACTGAATTTATTATGAAAATAAATTAATATGGTTCGGGCTTACTCATAAATTTATAAAATTATTCATTTTTTTAAATTTAGGTAATTTAATAAAAAATCTCAAACGAGTTCTCAATGTTACACGAAATAATTGATAATGTCCTAAAACTTAAATTCTGCGTATGATATCAAATTTCTCATTTTTCTTTGTAATCTATATGGCATCATTGTAATTTGTACCGTTCTTGTGGCTCATTTACACAAATAAATTTATATTTTTATTAATAAGCAAAATTATATATAATTTAGTATTAAAAGTGCTACAGTATTAAAGAATTTAGTATTCATCACATAAATTAACTTCAATCCCATTTTGGATTTTTTTGTAGTGTGTTCAAGTACACATGTTAAGAGATAGTATTTGATGAAGTGTACGCAAAATAATGCACAAAAATCTCCACCGGTAAAATTTTTACAACTTATCAATTATGCTTTATTAGCATGTGTCATGGGCACATACTAGACAAATTCAATTTGTAATATAATTTATAAGTAAATAAAATTTATAGAGAATATAAGTCAATTAGTGTTAGTAGTTTACTTAGCAATTAATAGATTTTCAAATTAAAAGTAAATATATGTTATTTTATTTAATTTAATATAATTTAATAAAATTTTAATATAATTTATAATTTCGCTTAATTTTTTTTTATAAAAGTATATAGATGATTAGATGAACACTAACTAAAAGAAAATAAAGATTACAGAAAATAGAAGTCGATTTGTGTCGATCACAAAATTTATAGAGAATGGGTTTGTCTAGTGTGAATTATATTATGTAGTTTGTCTGACGTCAATTTACTTTTAAATTGGATTATATTATTTTAAAAATAAATAAATAATAAAAAATAACTTTAGTGACATTTATTAATTTTTAAACTGGACATTATTGAATTATTGTATTTGTTACTGTCCAGTACAACATTTATTTACTTTTAAATTAAAAAAAATTAACAATATCAAATTTATGCGTTGTATTTAGATTATATTAAGTAATATTTTTTTTTTGCTAAATTATGTATATATCAACAAAGAACCAAGAAACAGCAGGGATCTACCCTATGCTCTATGACATGCCATAGAGAGGGTGCTATCTATAGCCAATCTCAATGGAAGATTGGGGATAGAAAGCCAAAAGAGTAACAAACAACAAACTACTAGGAAATACAAGAAATAGAAGAAATACAGGAATACAAATCTGGTCTAGTACCAGCTAAATTACTGAACCAAACAGAGGTATGGAGCCTAGCCACCAAGTCAATCATCATCCCCTGCAAGAGTTTAGTCGGGCCAAAAACTCCTTTGTTGTGCGCACGCGCGTTGCGTTCCCTCCAAATATGATAGCAGTAAATCTGGATCAGACACAAAGCAAGTAAACTCCGAGGCCCGTCCTGAATATCAACCAGATTAATGAGCATGGATAGCCAAGTATCTCCAACAATTGTGATGCCCAACATGCCAAGAAGCCGAGATAGAATCCACCTGCTATAGGTACAATGAACAAACAAATGCGAATCTGTCTCTGTACCACTGATACAAAGAAAACACTGTGGAGAATCTACAATGCCAAATCTATGCAGTCTAGACAGAGTGCTGAGTCTACCATGACACAAAAGCCATTGGTGGTTAACATATCGATTGATACGAAGACGATGCCAAACAGCCTTAGACCATGACACCAAATCTCCCCTGCTTCTAATCGAGTTCCAAATGAGGCAAGTCTTAATTTTTGTTGCATTAATACCATCCCAGAGAAGGGTATACATTCCATTAGAGTTGACGGTTGGGTAATCAAAAGTTTGGAGCTAGTGAGTTAGTAAGGGATCCAAGTGGTGATGCCTAGGATTGGGTCGCGGGAGCCTCCACGTACCATTGTGAATAATGTTGCTCAATTTAGCATTGTGGTGCAAACCACACTGGGAAATGATTGGAGAAGTGTGAGTGTCAGCTAAACTAACACCACCCCACCAAGGATCAAACCACAAAGATATGTCATTTCCTCTGCCAATAGAATAAGTAAGGAATTGGAGAGCAATTCTACGAACCTTCAAAACTTTCCTCCAAATCCAAGAGCAATCTGTAGGCATTGTTAAAGTCCAGAAATGCTTATATTTCAGTACCGTGGCATTCACCCATTTAGGCCAGAGAGAACTCGATTTGGTTACTACTTTTATCAAATGGTGAATTATCTGAGCTCGGTTCCATTCGACCATATTTTTTAGGCCCAAGCCCCCTTCTTCTCTAGGAAGAAAAACAACGTTCCAAGCTATTTTGGCTCCACCCTTGTGGTTGATATTTCCTTTCCACAAGAATCTTGTGAGTAAAGACTGTATTGTGGCATGAATAGCAGCAGGCAACATAAAATGGTTGCACCAGAAAGCCTCTATGGCATGAACAATTGACTTAATAAGCATAACTCTTCCAGCAAGAGAAAGTAAAAGAGTAACCCAAGAATGCAGTCTAGAGGTAATTTTCTCAATAAGAGGCATATAGTCATTAACACATAGTTGTGAAGAGATAAGGGGCACCCCAAGGAATTTGACAGGAAGAGTACCTCGGGGGATGGCCAGAGTGTCAAACCAGCTAGTAAAGGCAACATCGCAATTGCATAAGAAGCTAGAACTTTTAGCAATGCTTGGAGCTAGCCCGCTCCAACCTGAGAAAGTATTAATCGTGGCCATAATATGTTGAACAGATTGTTTGGAGCCATGAGAGAAAAACAGGACATCATCAGCAAAAAATAGATGTGTTAGTTTGAGTTCCTTGCAACGCCAGTGATACTTGAAGTCTTCAGGAGTGTTGTTAAGAGTACAAGAAAGAATATTCATGCATAATGCAAAAATATACGGTGACATAGGATCCCCTTGACGAAGGCCCTTAGTACCCTTGAAGTAGCCATGAATCACCCCATTTAACTTTATAGAAAATCTGGTAGAACAAATGCAAGCCTTGATCCAACCCACCATGATATCCGGAAATCGCATTTTTTCCAAAACTGCTGAAATGAAGTTCCAATGAATAGAGTCGAAGGCCTTGTGCAAGTCGATCTTGAGAGCACATTTGGGCACCCCAATCTCCCTTTCATAACCTCTGAATAACTCTTGAGCCATGAGAATATTGTCAGAAATTGTTCTACCAGGAATGAAAGCAGATTGAGAAATGTCCACTAGAGTAGGCATGATTTTCTTGAGTCTAGAGGCTATTATCTTCGAAATACACTTATATAAAATAGTGCATAAAGATATTGGCCTAAAGTTTTGTATTTTCGTTGGAGCCACGACTTTAGGAATCAAAGCAATGCAGGTAGAATTAATATCCAAGGGCATTATGCCATGATCAAAAAAGTACCGAACAGCAGCACAAAAACTAGTACCTGTAATGTGCCAGGTAGCAAGAAAGAACTCAACATTAACCCCATCAGGCCCAGGTGCCTTGTTCTTCTTTATTTTCTTGACAGTATTAAAGATGTGAATGTCAGTTACTGGAGCCATCAGAAGTCTAGATTGCTCTGCACTGACCTCTTTACAATCAACCATGGAGAGATCCACATTATTATGAGAATTAGCAGGAGCTCCCAAAAGCTGGGAGAAATAATCCACTGCTACAGAGGCACAAGAACCCTGACCGTGAACCAAGTTACCATCAGCATCTTGAAGAGCCAAGACTTTGCTTCGATTCCAATTTACTTTGCATTTTTGATGAAAAAAGGAGTTGTTATTATCCCCAAGATTTAACCATCTAACCCTGGCCTTTTGAAGCAAGAAGAATTCCTCTTGAGCCAAAGACAAATTAAGTTTAGAGATTAACTCTTGCTCTTCGATAATTCTGGACTAGTCTACAGTAAAGCCAGAAGATGCTTGAAAAATTTCAAGATTGGTACGGGCCAATTGCACATTACTATGAGCATTGCCAGAGTCTCTATTAAACTGTCGAAGAAGCAATTTAATGTGCTTAAGTCTTTCACTAAACTGGGCAATAGAGGAACCAAAACAGTTTATAGACCAAGCAGAAGTAACCAAATCTAAAAACCCAGGAATGTCAGTCATGTAGTTGAAAAATTGGAAGGGCATACCAAATTTCTGAATTTGAACTGGCTCCTCAAACAGAAGGGGGTTATGATCCATAATCCCTCGTTGCTTGACATAAACACTTCCCTCAGTGTAAGTATTGAACCAAGTGGAATTAGCAACCATACGGTCAAGACGTTTGAAAACCGGATCATGCATCCTCTTATTAGTCCAAGTATAAGGGTCACCAACTGTACGCATAGGCTCCAAGCCACTATTGACCAAACAATCCTTGAAACATTGTATGGCAGGAGTCCAATGTTCACGACCTCCAAGAACTTCATTAAGATTGGTAATGCAGTTAAAATCACCAAGGAAAGCCCAAGGCAAAGGACTAGAGCAGGTAGAAGTAATATAATTCCAAAGGGGAACACGATCTATTGCATCATTGAAGGCATAAACAAAAGTTACAATAATATTCAAATTCTTCTCAATGAGCCTAGCATTACAAGTAATAAATTGAGCAGATTTCGAATGCAAAGAAACCTCCCAAATATTAGGATTCCAACCAACCCAAACTCTACCATTATAGTGATAGTCATAGTTGAATAACCATTTCCAATTTTTGTTAATTTTCTTCGAAATACTCAAAGCATTATGGACCTTGACTTTAGTTTCTAAAATTCCCATGAAATCAATCTTATTAGCAGAAATAAATTGTTGAAGCTCCTTCTGATGTGGGGATTTATTAATACCCCTCACATTCCAAGATGCAAAATTCATTGTAAACGTCTGAGGCTTGCTGGCTGAACAGCCAGTTTAGTACCCCTTTTATGTGCTGGACTTTTTCTGTTGACAACCCTGGTGAAACCATCTTCATCAATCAAGTCCGCTTTTGAAGCTTTGAGAGCAATAACCCCTGGGTGGGTTTGATGTTTAGGTGCTCTAGCCGCTGTGGGTGCAGTGGGAGCTGTAGGCGCTGCAGGCAGTGGGGGAGCTGCAGGCACTGCGGACACAGATCGAGCAGCATCCTGCTACGACCTCGCCTTCTTTTTTGACTCGGAGATTTTGCTGCAACAACCTCAACATAAGTGTTAACATGCTGCACCAAATGATCAATTTGTTCTGTAGAACTCACCAAGCCAATTGTGATATTATCCTTGTTTACATTATTCAAACTTTCCAAATTATCAACCGTGACATTGTTACCCAGATACTTGTCAAATTCCTCTAAATCATCACCATTGAGAAGTAATTTAGGGTCTGCATTAGCCTGGACATCATCCAAGGTTTGATCCTCATCAAGAACCAAATCACAACCCAAAAATTCACCAACAATTACATGGTTAACATCTGTCTCCCCATCCATTTGAGCCTGGTCTGCATCACCTTGAATTTTTTCTTTGTGATTGTTTATCATTGTAGTTTTTGCAGCCCTTGGATTAACCCCACCAGGCCTAGCCCTTGGGACTGGTTTGACTGCATTGGGATTATGAATACATCTAGAGAACGAATGTCCAAAAGCTTTACAATGACTACACGAATAAGGTAGTTGAGGATAGATGATGTTAACTTTGACAAACTCTTCTTCACCGCAATCATACTGGACAGGCACCCATATGAAGTCAGGACGAGGACTGGAATACGAAAGCATTACCTGAACAGAAGTATACTTTGTAGGCTCGAATTTTTCCATAAATTCATCAAATTTCAGAGGTGAACCAACTGCTTTTGCCAAGAAAGTAAGGCCTTCCCGAGACCAATAAGAATGTGGCACTTCTTCGAATTTAATCCAACAAGGGACTGCATCAATAACATTCTTTTTGAATTTATTTGCTTCCATCCACGGAGCCAAATACAAAGTTCTGCCCCCAATTTGTACCGAATTCAGAGCTAGAATTTCATTTCTTTCTTGAATGGAAGCAAATTTGAAGGTGAAATATCCCTTAGAATTGTAGAATACCCTTATCAAGCCTTTGTTCTTCCATAGTTTGAAAGCAAAATCCCGAACATGTTTAAAATCAAAACTCCCACCAATAAAGTGACCTATAATGCTAGTGCTCCACATTTGCCTGGCATTCGTAAGAAATTCCTTAGGTGGCTTAAGCGTTGCAGAGCCATCCTCATTGAAAGTAATCTGAAAATTATGGCTATTGTTAGTGCCTACTGATGGGATATTTTTTGCAACAATCGAACTCCAATTACCCAACACAGGAGTAGGGGATTTTATAGACAAGACAACCGGTTCCGTGGTGTTACCGGAACCAATATTATCAATATTAACATTATTAACAGAATTTTTAGGAACAAATACAGTCAAAACACCATTTTGAACATGAAAACTATCTTGCAAGTCTTCAAGAACAGGAGAGTACCTTGCTTGGTAACAGAGCCTATAGACCTTATCTATGATTGCTTGGAGGTGGGAGATAAACCAGCACCATGGCTTGGCCCAGGTTCATGCCTAGCAGAACCACCCGCAATAATAAGATTCATGTCTTCTTGAACTCTTCGAAGAGTGTTTGGTGAAAGTGGGAGTGGATTGGCTACTTCTTCAAATAACAAATCATGGTGAGGTGCTGGCAAAGCTAACAAAAAGAGCTACATAATTATGCCCAATAAAGTTCGAAAACTCATCTGAGTTCATGCTTCCTGAGTGTTCTGAGTTTCTAGACGCCATATTAATTTAGAATTAGCAAGGAGATGCAGGGGTAATGAGCTCGTGAAGGAAATCAATGGTGAGGAGAAAACAAGATGAGAGAAATTACTAGAAATGGCAAAGAAAAAGAGGGGGGAAGAAGAAATGTGATGGGCGGGAGACAGAAAAGGAAAGAAAGGACAATAAAGTGAACAAAACGCTGTGTAATAGATCTGGTTATTAGTGTGTGAAAGCTAGGCGGGAAACAACATTTCTAGAGAGAAGGAAGAGCATCTCTCTTACCTAAGTAATATTAAATTAAGTATAATAACATCTATTTAATTTTAATTTGAAAATTATTTTTTATTGATAATTAAGTAATATTAAATAAACTATATTGAAAAAGCCAATTATAAGATAATTATCCAACAATATTAATTAATATTAAATTATCTAAAATCATAATTATTTTTTTCATAAGATAAATATACAATTCTTTTAACAAAAATAAAACTAATATGTTGGATTTTTATATCAAGTAAAATATTGTAGAACTAGAATTATAGTGGTAAATTTAGTAACTGATTTGATTCATTTTAACCACGAAACTATTTTTTACAAGTACCAATTTAATATTTGATATTAATATATTAGTTTCAATTCGTGTTTCGCATAAACTATAAATTCAATTCTCTATGTTGGATATATTTGAGATGTCATGTCTAATATGTTTCATGTTTCTTTTTCAGATCTTAACAAACAGGAAATATCAGTATTTACTGGAATCAGTACTTATTGGAATCAGTACTTACTGGAAGTCAGGACTTAATGTCATATAAGGACTTAAGGTCATATCAGAACTTAAGTATGAAAGGACTTACAGTTAAGAAAGGAAGCTGATTAACAGTAGAAGATCGAGACTAATACAGAAGAAGATATGCAAGGAAAGAGTTAGAGGACTAGAAGAATTATATAAGATAACTGATTGATATATTTTAGGAGACATAATTATATTCCATATCAATTAGAAGTTATCTTGTAACTGTGTACTATATAAACACAGATATAGGTTTACACTATATGTGTTATCATTATCGAGAAGATCATACATTGTAACCTAGCAGCTCTCGTGATATTTGTTCATCACTGAGAGAGGACAGTTTCATTGTAACAGAGTTTATTATATCGAATACATCTGTTTTCTGTTACTTATGCTCTAAATCGATCTGATTGTATTCTACACTGTATTCAACCCCCTTCTACAGTGTTGTGTGACCTAAAAAGTGGTATCAGAGCCTATTTGTTAACACACATATAGTAAAGATCCAAAACAATCATGTCTGAAGAAGCAGAAAATCCAACCAAGCCCGCCAAAACTTAAGAAACTCCAAAGACTCAAACCCACAGTCGATATGAGACTATTAGGGTTCCCATGTTGAGACCTTCTGAGTATCCCATATGAAAAGTAAAGATGGCTATATTTCTGGAAGCTACAGATCCAGAATACCTTGACAGAATTAATGAAGGACAACATAAGCCAACCAAGCTCTCTGTTGTAGTTGCAGATCAGCCAGCAAAGACCGTGCCAAAGGAGAAAAGTGAGTATACAGCTGAAGATATCTCATCTATTGCCAAGGATTCAAAAGTAAGGTATTTGCTGCCTAGTGCCAATGATAATGTCAAGTCAAATAGGGTAATTCACTGCAAGACTGCAAAGGAGATATGAGATGTTTTGGAGACAAGATGTCAGGGAACTGATGCAATCAAGAAGAACAGGAGGACTATATTCACTCAAGAGTATGAGCACTTTGACTCAAAAAGTGATGAGTCATTAAATGACTTATATAACAGGTTTGTCAAACTCTTGAATGATCTGTCACTGGTGGACAAGGAATATGATCTTGAAGATTCAAATCTAAAATTCCTTTTAGCTCTTCTTAAAAGTTGGGATTTGAAGGCTACTATTATAAGAGACAACTATGCTCTTGATGAAACTACTCTTGATGAAATTTATGGTATGCTCAAGACTTATGAACTTGAGATGGATCAAAGAAGCAAGAGACAAGGGAGAAAGTCAAGAACAATTGCTCTTAAGGCTGAGGAGGAATTCCCCAAAGTGGCTGTCTCAAAGAAAGGCAAAGGAAAAGCTCTCATCACAAAGTCTGATTCAGAATCATCAAGTTCTGATGATGATGATTCAGAAACTGAAAGTTTACCTAGTGAAGGGTATCACAAAGATAGCCTACAGGAAATTCAGAAGGGGAAAGAAGTTTTTCAAGAAAGGTGGAAGTTCTGATAAGAAGGGATTCAGAAAATCTGAAGGTCGAGGAGGAAAGTCTGCCAGAGGAGATTACTCAAATGTCAAATGCTACAATTGTGGTGAAAGAGGCCACATATCTCCTGACTGCAAGAAATGAAAAAGTGACAAAGGCAAGGAACTTGTCATAAAGAAGAAAAGCTGGACAGACACTACAGATTCTGAAGACGAGGTGAACTATGCCTTGATGGCAAATGCTGATGGCAGCCCTGAAACTGCTGAGTTAAAGGTACCTCAAACAACTTATGCCTTTCATACTGATGATATAACTGAGTTGAGATTATATCTTAAAACCATGTTTATTAGCTATAGAGATCAAACTTTAACATGTGAAAGATTAACTTCTCAACATATTGCTTTTAAGAAAAGGAATGATTATTTAGAAAAGGAGTTAGTTATGTTCCATCAAACTCAGAAAGAGAGATGATACTTTTTATGTTAGAGATGAATGGCTGAAATTGAATAAATCTCTAAAAACTGAGTTAGATAATGAAAAAGAGATTATCAGGACTTGGACTAACTCTGGCAGAACAACTCAGAATTTATTAAGTAGTGGAAACTGGAAAGAGGACTTAGGTTATGGAGATGACAAAAGTGAAAAGGGAACTGAAAAAATTGAGCCAATTGTTGTTAAACAAACTGTTAAGCCAAAGGTAAATCCTGTTAAGTTTGTAGCTAAAACTGTAAAGTCTGATTCTGAAAAGATGAAAGAGTCTGTGACAGAAGTTAAGGAGAAGTCAACTTCTGACAAATTAGAACAAGATAAACCAACTGAAGTCAACATAGGCTTAATGACAAAGAAGCAGCTTAAGCATAAGCTGAAAGAAATAAGCAATGTCAACAAGGTTAAGGCAGCTAGGAAAAATAGGAATGAAAAGGAATGTGTGAATAAAAGCAATAATTATATGCCTGTTCCTAATGCATCTAGAAAGAAATGTTATAACTGTGGAAACTCTAACCATCTTGCTTCTTTTTGCAGGAAGAATAAGAATATAAACTCTTTATCTCCTAAGTCAGGAGTTAAGAGTCAGTCTGTTAGGTTTAAGCCACAAAATCCTTGTTTTCATTGTGGTAGTTTATGGCATTCCATTTATACTTGTAAGGAATATCATAGTTTATACTATGATTATTATCAAATAAAACCTTAGTTGCTTTAATTCCTTCTAGTGTAAAACCTGAAGCAAAGTCTGATATAAGTTCTGATAA
Source organism: Apium graveolens (assembly GCF_009905375.1). Lineage (NCBI taxonomy): Eukaryota > Viridiplantae > Streptophyta > Magnoliopsida > Apiales > Apiaceae > Apium > Apium graveolens. Next base: position 241,737,712 of record NC_133650.1, on the reverse strand, counting down.
ACAGCATGTTAGCATAAAATCTGATATTAAATCCGCTGCAAATGCTAACAAACTTGATAAGGCCAAAGGATCCAAGCAAGTCTGGGTCCTTAAAACTAACCATTAATGGTCTTTGTGATTGTAGGGCAACAGAAAAAACATCCTAGTATTGGATAGTGGATGTTAAGGACATATGACTAGAAAGCCCCGCTCTCAGACTTTGTGGAGAAAGCTGGCCTAGAAGTTTCTTATGGAGATGGCAACATGGGAAAAACTCTAGGATATGGCAATATTAATCTTGGGAATGTCATCATTGAAACAGTAGCTCTGGTCTCAGGACTTAAACACAATCTGTTGAGTATAAGTCAAATCTGTGACATAGGTTATCATGTGGATTTATTTGAATAACACTGTGAAGTTGTAAGCAATTCTACAAGCAAAGTGGTTCTGAAAGGTTACAGGCATGGTAACATTTATGAAGCCAGACTTTCAACAAGTACTGATGGTTCTGCAATCTGTCTGTTGAGTAGAGCATCAATTGAAGAAAGCTGGAATTGGCACAAGAAACTCTCTCATTTAAATTTGAACAATATAAATGAGCTTGTAAAGAAAGATCTTGTGAGAGGATTGCCAAAGTCAGTTTTTGCTCCTGATGGCCTTTGTGATTCATGTCAAAAGGCAAAACAAAGAAAATATTCTTTCAAGAGCAAAACTGAGTCATCAATTCTCTAGCCTTATCACCTACTGCATGTTGATCTATTTGGCCCAGTCAATGTCATGTCTATTTCAAAGAAGAAATATTGTATGGTTATAGTGGATGAGTTCATAAGGTACACTTAGGTGTACTTTTTGCACAAGAAGAATGAAACTGCATTTACTCTAACTGATCATGTCAGACAGCTGGATAAGTTGGTCAAAGATTCTGTTAAAATAATAAGGAGTGATATGACACTGAGTTCAAGAATTCGATAATGGAAGAGTTCTGCAAAGAGCATGGAATCAAACAGGAATTTTCTGCACCTAGAACTCCACAGCAAAATGAAGTTGTAGAAAGAAAGAACAAGACTCTCATTGAAGCTGCACGAACTATGCTTGATGAAGCAAAGTTGCCAACTAATTTTTGGGGTGAAGCTGTGCAGACTGCTTGTTTTACACAGAATGCAACACTCATAAACAAGCATGGGAAAACACCATATGAGATGGTGAAGAAAAAGAAGCCAAATTTGAAATACTTTCATGTATTTGGTTGTAAGTGTTTTGTTCTTAAGACTCATCCTGAGCTGCTGTCAAAATTCGATCTAAAAGCTGATGAAGGAATTTTTGTTGGATATCCACTTTCCACAAAAGCCTTAAGAGTCTACAATTTAAGAACAAGGGTTGTCATGGAATCTATCAATGTCTCTTTTGATGATAAGAAGATTACTGGACTTGAAGATTTCAAAGATCATGATCAGCTGAGATTTGAGAATGAAGACTTAAATTCTGATTCTGTAAATTCTGATGACTTAAACTCTGAACCTGTAAGTACTGATGTCATTGAATCTGTGGTAACAACTCCAAAGGAAAATGCACCTGTCCAGGGGGAGCAAACTGAAGATCCTACCACATCTCAAGACTCTAAAGAAGCATCAGAACCTGTCACTGGCTCTTCAAGTGCTGATTCATCTAGTTCTGATGAGCTAAATTCTGATAATTCTGGAAGCTCTGATTCTTCAACTCCTGAAAAATTAAACTCAAATTCTGAAGTCTCAGAGAGCATAACTACAGGGGGGCATCAGAAAATGCTGATGGAGACAGCATGGATCATGGGGGAGGATCCAGTTCTAGAAGTCAACTTCAATCTGCAAGGAAGTGGACTAAATCACACACCTGATTTAATCATTGGAGATCCTGAAGCAGGTGTCAGAACTAGAACTACAACATCAAATGAATGTCTCTATCATTCCTTACTATCTCAGACTGAACCAAAAAAATTGGAAGAAACTCTTCAAGATGCTGATTGGGTGCAAGCAATGCAGAAAAAGTTAAATGAATTTGAAAAAAATAAAGTCTGGACCCTAGTGCCAAGACCAAAGAATAGATCTGTTGTGGGCAAAAAATGGGTCTTCAGAAATAAAACCGATAGTGTTGGCATAATTACAAGGAATAAAGCAAGGCTGGTTGCTAAAGGCTACTCTCAACAGGAGGGTATTGATTATGATGAAACATTTGCACCAGTTGCTAGATTAGAAGCCATAAGGATCTTTTTGGCTTATGCTGGTCACAAAAAGTTTAAAGTCTTTCAAATGGATGTGAAAAGTGCTTTTCTTAATGGAGAATTGGAAGAAGAGGTATATGTTGAACAACCTCCAGGCTTTGTAGATCCTAAATTTCCCAATCATGTCTACAGGCTTGACAAAGCACTTAATGGCCTTAAGCAAGCTCCAAGAGCATGGTATGAGACTTTAGCTCAATTTTTTCTGGAAAGTGGATTTCACAGAGGCACAATTGACAAGACTTTATTCTACCTCAACCATGGAAAGGACTTACTTTTGGTACAGATATATGTTGATGGTATCATATTTGGTTCTACAAATACCAAACTCTGTGAGAAGTTTGCAAAGCTAATGCAGTCAAGATATAAAATGAGTATGATGGGAGAACTCAGCTATTTTCTGGGCCTTCAAGTCAAGCAGAATGAAGAAGGCACTCTTATCTGTCAATCCAAGTACACCGGAAATTTACTGAAAAAATTTGGAATGCAAGATTGTTCAACTGCATCCACTCCCATGGCTATTGCAACCAAGTTAGATAAGGATACTCGTAAATCAGTTGATATTACTAACTACAGAGGTATGATTGGCTCTTTACTCTATTTAACTGCAAGTAGACCTGATATCATGTATGCTACCTGTCTTTGTGCAAGATTTAAGGCTGATCCAAAAGAACCTCACTTAATAGCTGTGAAAAGAATTTTCAAGTACCTTAAGGGTATAGTTGATCTGGGATTATGGTATCCCAGGGAATCAGATTTTAAGCTAATTGGTTACTCAGATGCAGATTTTGCAGGATGCAAAATAGACAGGCACTAGTGGAAGCTGCCAATTTCTTGGAGGCAGATTGGTTTCTTGGTTTAGCAAGAAACAGAAGTCAATTTCCACATCAACTGCAGAAGCTGAATATATTGCTGCAGGAAGCTGTTGTGCACAGATTCTCTGGATGAAGAATCAGATACTGGATTATGGGTTAGAATTTTCTAAAATCCCTATTTACTGTGATAATCAAAGTGCTATTGCTATGATAGGTAATCCAGTTCAACACTCAATGAAAAAGAATATCAGCATTAGGTACCATTTCATAAGGGAGCATGTGGATGAAGGTACAATGGAATTGCATTTTATTCCAACAGATCAACAGCTAGCAGATATCTTCACAAAACCACTATGTGAAGCTACTTTTATAAGATTGGTAAATGAATTTGGAATGGTTTCAGGTTCTTTCTCTAAATCTGCTTAGTTTTTGTTCTCATGCATCAGACTTTATGATCAGTATTTACAGATTATGTTATCTCTATGTAATATGTGCTTAAAATTTGGAAATTCATTAAATACTGATTGTTATCTGATGTGGATCTTTATACTCTGATAAGTGTTTTGAATGTTCTGTGACTATTCAATCCAATGAGGATAACTGTGCTAGATGCTGACCTAGTAGTCTTTAACATACTAGAAATCCCATGTTTGAATTAGTTGTTCATGTGGAAACTCATTAATACACACAAATTCTGATATTGAGCTTAGTCAAGTTTACTTTGTGTATCTTATTACTAAGTCACAAACTAGAATCTTGTTTCTTATCTGTTAGATTCTGATGTCAGTAAATCTTAAGGATGAACTACATGCTGATAAGCCTCACTTATCAAAAGAAAAGAAAAGAAAAGAAAAGAAAAGTCAGGTACTCCTTTGAGATCTAGAGTAAATATATGGAAGGGAAGACCCAAGTGCATTTCTGGTATTAAGTAATATGCATTAGAAAATCAAATAAATTTTCTTGGTGACTTTTCACATTCTCTGATTACTGGAAAAAAAACTCTGATAATAGCATAAATTCTGATAAGCAGTCGTGACTCACTTATACTGAGAAACCACTGTAATAAGGAATTTCAAAATATGCATACAATGAGCACAAACAGTTGAGGTGGATTCATGCATAAATTTGTTCTATAGTAGACTTCATGATTGATGACAGATTTTAAGCACTTTTCTGAGTTATGCCTTATTTCTAAGATGTACTGAAGTTTATCAGACTTTAATCTTTATCTGATATTTTATTGAATGCACACACTTTCACTCCATATGAATGATGAAAATTACTGTGGTGATTAGGTTGTTTTTGACAAACAGTTACGTGTCATTTGTATTAATTCTAAGGACAAGTTCTGATGGAAGTTCTAATGATTAAACTCTGAAGAAAACAAGTCAGTATTTGTATGAAGAATCACAGAAAAAGATATTCACTCTTTGAGTTCCGAAGCCATATTCTGATGACTGTTAAAATCTGATATAAGTTTAAGTATTGATATTAAATCCTGATGGAATCCTTGATGCTTACGTGGCATTATTCTTTATTTGACTTATTTGTGATAAAATCTGAAACACTCATATTTAAATCAGAATATATTTGGGTAAAATAAAAATAGTCATAATCATTATGGGTTAGTGGTTAACGTGTTGGTCCTGAAAAACTGCATGTGCACGGTAATTATTGCTTATTTTACGTGCCCATTAACTACTGTTCTAACCGTTTACTAACTGTTCACATGTTGCCAGGTGTAAAGTGTATCCCATGCTTCAAAAATATAACTGTTGAGTGGAGAGAGTATATATATGGGAGTTAAAAGATTTTCTAATCTTTTATTTACTTTTCTGTTTTTCATCTCTCTTATTCTCTCTCTATCTCTCTCTAATATTCTCTGAAGCGTTTTCTTATAGGACTTTTATCAAACACTTTGCAAACACTCTCTTTCTCACTTAATTTCTTACAGAGATGGCACCAAAAGACGTGATTTTCAATGGAGCTAAGTTTGTTCCCAACAACTACTCGTCTATTCTTAGCAAGGCTGAAGCTCCATCGGTACTTCACTTCATTCAGGACTTTCTTGCTAATTCTGATATTGGGTACGCTCTAACTCAACCTAACGCAGTCTCTAGAATCCAAGTGCTAGAGTTTTGGAGAAGTGGAGTATATGATGATGGTGGTGCTCAAGGGTCCCCAAGTATCATCTTTTCAACAGGGGAGGATGAGTATGTCATGACATTGGCCACAGTTCGACAAGCACTGCAGCTGCCTGAGAACTACGCTCATTCCACTGTTGAGGAGCCAGTTCTTCAAAATATGATGGCCAGTCTGGGGTATGAAAAGACATTGGCAAAGCTGGGTCAATTGAAGAGATCTAACATAAGGAGGGAATGGAGTTTCTTCTTTGACTGCATTACAAAGACCTTCGCCAACAAATGCTCTAATTTTGATGCAATCTCCATACTCAGTCAACAAATCGGGTATGCTCTCATTAATCAAACTGATTTTGATTATGCAAGTGCTGTTTTAGGTTTTATTGGGGATAAGACGACAGAAGATAGGAATACTGCCTATTTTGCTAGATTCTGTCAGCTTATTTATAGTTTTTGTTGTGATGATAAACCCCAATCTGCTAGTGAATTAATTTCATCTTTTAGACTAGCAAAACGAGCTTTTAATGACTTATTATCTACTGATAATAAGAAGGCTGTGTTAAGACCCCTCCGAGTTCCTTTATCTGTCAAACAAGCCTTAATAACCTATGATCCAGTTACTTATACTACATTATATCCTGATGTTCAACCATCTGAACCACAACCATCAGCACCTACCACCTCCACACAAACACCTCAAACTTCTGCACCACAACCAAAATCTACCATCAGACCTTCATCTTCCAAATCTTCTAAGAGGACAAAGTTTTTTCCTCAACCTCCACAAAAGAGAAGGAAGATGATCCTCAGAGATGAATCTGATAGTGAGGAGGAAACAATTGAAGCACAGGTTCCTGCATCAGAACCTGTGATAAATGAAGCTGAGAATGTTACTTCTCAGAAAGAAACAGCAGCTCAAAGTTCTGATACTTTGAAAAGGAAATCTGTAAATTCTGATGCTGCAACAGCAACTCCTTCTTTGGCAAGGAGATTGAAGAAAATGAAGGCAATGAGGTATTTGGCTAAATCTTCATCAGAAGATAATGAAGAAGCAGAGGAAGGGGATCAGGAATCTCTGATCTCACAAGAACCAATCATTATTGAAGCTCTGATTTTTTCAGCTCAAGCCACAGACACTGCTACTGATAAAGTGGTTACCCCTCCTGACTCTCCAATAAAAGCTACAGATGAAGCTAAAGAACAAACTGACAACTCTGAGATAGATATTCACAATTTGAATATACCTCAAGTTCTTTATCTGGAAGCTCCAACTACTGAAGCTCAGCCATCTACAGTCAAATCTCCAATCTTAGATGCTGAGATACCATCTACATCAAAGAGACCAGCTCTGGAGATACATTCTGATGTTCAGAATTTAGATGACGTTATTCTTGAATCTCCAGTTGCATCACACACTCTTGTACTGTCAGAAAATGATGAAACTTCCTCAAGTTCCGGAGACAGTATTTCTGTTGAAACTCCAGTTCCTATTCTGGGAAAGGAAGCTTTGGTGAAGAAATTTTTTAGACAGGATGCACCTGTACCTTGGGAAGAAACTCACAGGGGAGTTGAGTGGACCAAGAAGTGGAATGACTCAGATTTTATTCCTTTCACCAAAATTCTGACAGAGCATGTATAAAAAGCTGATGAGTTATTATCAAATTCTGATTTCAAGACTTAACTCAAGGTTACAGCTATGAGTACAAGAAGTCTTCACGGTCTACATTCTATTACTCATGCTAAAGTTGATACACTCAGGGAACAAGCTGATAAGATCGATCTACAGCTCAAGCTTGACAAGAATAGGTATGTCAGACCTACTCTTGAGAAAATTGAAGCCATTGAGAAGGTTTAAGAGGAGCAATATGCCCAAATTGCTGAGGTTCTGGTTAATCAAGCTTCTCAGAAAGCTCAATTGGATGAAATCCAATCTTCAGTTGAACTTCTTTTGTCTCTCTTACTTCCTGATGATGCCAAAAAGGGGGATAAGATAGTTAAGTCCAAATGCTCACCTACTCAAGTACTGAAGAAGAAGGATGATAAAGGTGATGACCAGGGAAACTCTGAAAAGTTCAAGGAAAATCTTCTATTCAGAACAAGTCAAGTTCTAATGTGTGAATGTTCAAAGTCTGAAGTCAAGTGCTGATAAACAAAGTCTTATGTCAAGTTCTGATATTCTGATTCAGTCAGGATAAAAAGACTCTCAGAAGTTTATGCAAACTCTGAAGCTAAAAGGGAAGCAGACTACTGTTTATTACAAAGATCCTAAAATCCAGACACTTGATAAGGAGATAGCAAGAAGATTATTTCTGAAACACAATCCAGGAATGGATGTAGAAGCTCTCAAGGAGGAAGAAGCTAGATTTGCAACTGAGAAGACAAATCTTAAGTCTAAAGCTTCTGATGCAAAGAAACCTCCAAGGCCTAAGGAAAAAGGCATTGTGACCAAGGAAAAGTCAAATTTTGAAAGTTCAAAATTCAAGACTAGATCACAAACTGAGAGTAATCCCAAAGACAAAGGGAAAGGAAAAGTTGCTGAATCAATTAAGCCACTGGAGATGAAAATTTCTCAAGTTATGATGATACCGGTATGTAAAATGGTTCAAGTAACTGATGATAATCTTGTTGAAGATGAAACTGTTCAAATTCTGAAAAGAAGAAAGATAATTGAAGAATCTAAAACCACCTCTGACACTGCTCAAGTTGTTCAGAATGAAGGACAACAAGCTATAGAAGAAACATCAAATTCTGATCAAGCTATCAAGACATCAACTACTGACAATGTTCAAGTTGATTTGAATAAAATGACAATTACTGATAAGAAGAAGTTATTATGGAAGAAAGCTACTCCAGTTGAACAAAAATCCAATCTCATGATTAATCAACTCGCCACATTTGGGTTGAGAGCCAAGCAACCTAGAGATAGAGTTGGATTAGGTTCTGACGAAGAGAAGATTCAAACAGGAGTAGAAGTTACTCTAAGAGATCCTTTCATGTTGATAGACAAACCATATGAACAAATCAAACAAAAGCATCTTGACAAGGTGTTGTCTGCTCAAGTTGTGATAGATGCTCATGATAAGGAGAATCTAAAAGAGAAATTGATCTTATTTCTCAATGATGGAAGGACTTATAGACTAGATGATACTGATATACTAAAGAAGTCTGTCAGAAAGCTTCAACATATTCACTATCTTCTGGAAGTAAAATCTGATGTTACAAGAAGATGGTCAGAATACATTTTGAAGGCTATAAAAGATCTACTCAGAATCTCTGGTATAAAGACTTCTCATTACAGTCCAATGATTACTGAAGATGATGGAAGAGAAATTCCTATGCTGAAGAATTCTGCTAAGGTGGAAGTAATTCTGAAAGGAAAATGTTTATGCTATAATGAAAACTCTTCACATTCTAAAGTTATCAGACTTGGTGATGGACTTGAAAGAACATCCATTCAAGCTCTCAGAACAGCCATTTATCAAATTGGTGATATTAAAGAAGAATAACTGATGCAGGTCAAAGCACAGTTAGTTGAAGTTCTGAGGAAAGCTGAAGATAAGCTGATGAAAGATTTTGGTAAGAATCATTATGGATTTAAATTGATCCAGTAATGTTGGTAAAGCAGGATGTTCTGTAAGTTGTAATTGATAGTCTTATTAAACTCTTATTGCATTTGAACTTAAGTGTTTTTGACATCATCAAATCTATTAACTTGTACATTCTTGCATAATTTACAAGTTGGGGGAGATTGTTGGATATATTTGAGATGTCATGTCTCATATGTTTGATGTTTCTTTTTCAGATCTTAACACACAGTAAATATCAGTACTTACTGGAATCAGTACTTACTGGAATTCAGGACTTAATGTCATATCAGGACTTAAGATCATATCAGAACTTAAGTACGAGAGGACTTACAGTTAAGGAAGGAAGCTGATTAATAGTAGAAGATCGAGACTAATACAGAAGAAGATATGCAAGGAAAGAGTTAGAGGACTAGAAGAATTATATAAGATATCTGATTGATATATTTTAGGAGACATAATTATATTCCATATCAATTAGAAGTTATCTTGTAATTGTGTACTATAAAAACACAGACATAGGTTTACACTATATGTGTTATCATTATCGAGAAGATCATACATTGTAACCTAGCAGCTCTCATGATATTTGTTCATCACTGAGAGAGGACAGTTCCATTGTAACAGAGTTTATTATATCGAATATATCTGTTTTCTGTTACTTGTGTTCTCAATCGATTTGATTGTATTCTACACTGTATTCAACCCCCTTCTACAGTGTTGTGTGACCTAACACTCTACAAATATTAGTTCGATATTTTTAATCTCGGGTCCGTTTTTCGCACGGGTTATCAACTATCTATACTAATAAGCGAAATCATGTTAAAGTCCTAAATCTTTATACTCACTAGAAAATTATACAACTATTTTTAATTAAATCTCAACTAACACAAGTTAACTTCTTGTTTTCACTTCAATTTTTAATTATCAGTGTACATTTAAGTGTCATTTTACTTTTAAATAACCATATTAGTAAAAATTAACATGTTAGATTTATAGAAGTAAATAATGAGGTGCGTGAATAACTAGAATTATACGGTGGAATTTCAGAATTACACTTAACTTCGATTATTTTTAACTACATATTTTAAGAATATTTATTTATTATATTTTGATCAATATTTTGCACGAATCATGAGTTTTAATTTTATACATATAATAACTTGATACTATTATTTTTAAAATTTCGGAAGGGTTACCCACCAGTATAAAAAATGGCACAAACTAATGAAATTTATCAAAGGACGACCATGAAAACTTGTGAAGAAATAAGTATACAGTATACTGAATAGTACTAAATCTCTAAATATCTATTAACGAGCGTGATATGATAACTTAAGTAATGAATAATTTATTATTTATTGTCCTGGGTCTTGGATTCGATTATAACTCAATTCCAAATTTTGTTAGAAAAATATTTAATTGTAAGGTTATAAAAAATTTCTCGTAATATTTTATTACTGAATAAGGAATTTCAGGAGGTGATATAAGGAGTCTGGTTCCAGAGTTAGTTTCCAAGTGCTGTTGAAGCAATTTAAGTTAGGATTGAAACAGTGGTGTAAAGGATCCAAAGATAAACTTGATCTATAAATTGAATAGTTGAAGTCAAAATTGGAGTATTTTGACAAGAACAATATCTGGGGTAATGAAGTTTTGAAATGTTCCTGGGATTTGGCTGTATGTTTCAGGAATAGAGATTCTATGTTAAGACAGAAAGTAAGGATTCAATGGAATTTACAAGGAGACAAAAATTCTAAATTCTTCAATAAGGTAATACAAAAAAGGAAGTGTAGGAACAGGATTGATATGATTTTAGTAGAGGATAAGTTGGTGAGTGATCATAAGGAAATTAGTAATACCTTCTTTGAATATTTTAAAGGAATTTACAATAAAGGAGTAGTGGATGTTTGTCAATTGAACTCTCTACTAAGTACAAGATTGAAGGTGGAGGAAGTGGCTCAGTTAGAGCAAGTATTTTGTATGGAAGAACTAGAATTTGCTCTTAAATCTTTTAGTAATAATAAAGCCCCAGGTCCAGATGCGATGAACATGAGGTATATCAAGGATTTTTGGGTATATCTCAAAGATAAGATTCTGGAAGGGTTCATTACTTTTGCTGAGTCAGGTATGCTTCCCCAGGGTTGTAATTCCTCCTTTATTGCACTTGTTCCCAAAGTTAAGGTGCCCACATTGCTTAAGGATTTTAGGCCAATCAGCTTAATCAATAGTGTTATCAAACTGCTAACAAAAGTGTTGGCACAAAGGCTTAATAGAGTCTATGATAAGCTGATAGATGTGAATCAATATGATTTTGTAAAGGGTAGACAAGCGATAGAGAGTATCAAGTTGGTGAATGAAGTTTATCACACTCTACAATCTTCAAGGAATAAAGGCTTAATACTGAAACTGGACTTTGAGAAAGCTTTTGACACTATCAACTAGAACTTTCTTTTAAGTACCATGGAATGCTTATGTTTGGGAGCAAAGTGGATCAAGTGGATGGATAATTTGTTCAGAACAATTAGGATTTCAGTGTTAGTTAATGGTAGTCCTACTAAAAAGTTCAGTATCTCAAATGGACTTAGGCAAGGGGATCCTTTGTCTTCAATGTTATTCAATTTGGCGGGGAAGTGCTTAGTAAAAAGCTGCAGAAAGCATGTGAGCTAGGGTTGTTTGAGGGATTGAATTTTGGGAAAGAAGGAAGGATTGTGTCTCACTTGCAGTTTGATGATGTCACAATTGTATTCTTAAATGGAAACCTAAATTCAGTATCTGGCATTAAAAGGGTGTTAAAGTATTTTCAGCTGCTTTCTGTTAGTCGCTAAACACGCGCTAAAATTCACGCAAGTATACGCGTTCGCAAGTAGTATAAGATATAAATCAGATTCGTTCCCACAGAGACTGGTTTAGGTTACTTTGTAATTTATGCACTTATGCAACAATGATATGACTATTATTCAATGCTAAGATGATTAACAGATTGAGATTGTTTATAACTAAGAATTGAACTAACAATTATACTAAGAGAATAAGAATGGTTGAATTAATATATATGACAAACATGGGATTCTAACTTCATTAAATACTTCATTCAATAGCCTTTTCGCTCTTAACCTTACCATGTAATGGTGATGCCACTAATAAGATAACATGAAACCGATAATCGCCAACTTTCGTTGCACGAATACCATACTACCAGACATCCACAAAAGAGATAGAAGCTGAATAGATACCAATTATATCGAGACCCTATATGTCTATAAAATTTGACAACATAACGGTTTAATGCGCAAGTTATCTATCGTGATTATATAGGGCAAGTAAGATGGTTAAAATTACCCACGAATCATGCATAACAATATCACATGAACCTATGCTAGCATGGCAAGTTCTAAACCCTTAAATTCACTTTCGCTTCATTAAGAATTAACACACTATCTTATAAGTTCGCGACGCTCATAAGACGAATAAGCACAACCGATACTAGGCTATCATACAATCAACACACACTAAGGCATCAAACAAATAAACTAAGGAAATCCATAAATAAATTGGTTAGAACCCCACGATAACGATTAGCCCATAATCGGACTCATCATCAACGTGGGTTCCGATGAAAACATGGTATAATGAATGTAGTCTTTATAAACGAATAATAAACAAAGTACAAAATAAGAGTATAGGTTCAAGAATAAAAAAACTAGCATCCAACATTACAATTTAAACAAAGAATCATAAGTTAAAACTAGGTCTTCTTCGCCTTGGTTGAATTGTGCTAAAACGGTCTTCTTACGTCTTCTCCTTGTGCTCTGGCATGTCTTGTTATAAAAAACGAGCTTATTTATGTATATATAGCAACCCCATGCAGAGTAGAAGTCTTCTGGATCAAAAGCCCAATAGAATCAGGATTTTCTACTCTCGACCTGTATAAAATTCTGACTTCTTCTTTTTCTTGCTGAATTGAGCCTGTTTTCCAAAAGCTTTTATTCCAACACCACCTTAACACCAAATTAGCACCCAAAACAATGCTAATTCACCTGATTACCTAGATAATGCCTGAAAATACAAAAACACTAGAAAACACATTAAAACGCCAACAACTTGAGTATAAATGCACCAATTCAAAGCTTTACGGAGCGTAATAAAGTGTCATAAATGCCACTCAACATACCCCCAAACTTGAATCGATGCTTGTCCTCAAGCATAAACAGACTCAAAGAACAAGAAATAAAAATGCATGAATGCAACTAAATGAATGCAATGATCCCCATAGAATAACTAACCCAATCAACAAGTAACATCTCAACAAATGCAGTTATTCGCATGAAGATCAATCAAACCTCACAAATCAACCTACAAACCAGAGATGTGCGTGTGTGCAACTGCTTACAGACATACTATCGCAACTAGATCAATAATCATGACTCACTACTCATCAAAGCAATCACAAGGTTATAAATAGAATAAAAGCTAGACTCAAAATAACTTATAACACTTCAATTCTTATATCGGAGTTTTCATGAATTCACGCTTTTATTCACAATAAAACAACAAATATGCTTATTTGAACGTGTAATGAGTGAGGTACACAAAAGATTTATACATTAGTACCCATGTAGCGAGCGTTAGGTTAGCGGATCCCAGACTATAAAAACCTTAGATCACTAGGCACAAAGTCCCCTAAGAACTTAATAACTCGAGTACTAAAGAGCTCACTCGTGATCAATTATACATAACATTTAAATATTTTTTTCTTCTTTTTTTTGTTTTCTTTTCTTTTCATAAATTTCTGAACGAGTGCGTTTCGCTCCATCTCGCTCAACCCTAGACTACTCATATAAATATGAGCCGGCTACTAGCCATTTGACACCTAGCCACACAGCTAGCAATGAACTCCAAATATTTCCAATTTTTTAAATATCCATGTTAATTTATTATTAAGAGAATGTCCTAAATTATAAATATAAACAAGCGATTAAACCTCGACAAACAAACAAACCATGATCTAGCACTTTAGCAACCTATAAGACTTAGTGAAATATAATTATCTCTAGCATACAAATCAACTCGATAAGACTTAACATCACTAAATACGACATCACTACACTAGCATCAACATCACAAATCAATCAGAAAAATCATCTAAGGGATCATGTTCTTATGCAAATGCATGAAAATACATGAACAAACTATCATAAAAATTATCAAAAATAAAAAAACTACTACATGGAAAAATATGAAACTATATGTACTAAACTATCATGAATATGCAAACTATATGCGACTCACACAAAACATATTCCTTCAACTACTACCCCAAACTTAAAATATTCACTGTCCTCAGTGAAGGTAATAGTAAGGAATCAGGCATACCTACTTCGAATCAGGATCATCACCCTCAACGGGTAGAGTGGCAGGCATGTCTGGAGGTGGATACATGGAATCCTCACCAAATATTGGCCACTGGATGTCAACACTGGTGACTCTGAATGCAGCCCCAAGTGCCTGGGTGAGATCTCGTACAAATCTGCTATGAATGTCATGCATGGCATCCATCCTCCTCGCTGGACGCCTATACTGCGTCGTACTCAAACCACCTACAACCTCTGCTTCTGCTCCCACCTGCTCCTGCTCCCACCTGCTCCTGCTGCTGCTGCGACAGACCAATCTCCTTTCCTAACTGAGCTCTCCAAGCTCCTCGATGGGCCTGTGAAGAACCTCCCACAAAAGTCTGATCCGCTTGTCTACCACCTGGCAGATGATCATATGAATAACCAAGCCCCTTAGGATCGGGCTTCCCTCCATACCACTCCTGCTAACTCAATAGTGTAGAACTGTCAATAGGAACACTGGAAAGCTGTAGCTGCTCATGTGCGGGCCAACGAACACCAACTACCACGCACAGCTTCATCACAATGGACGCATAGGGTATAGAACCCGTAGTACCTCCTCTCAAGAATCTCAAAATCCCCTGATATATAACCATCCCCAAATCAATATAATCGCCCTAAAAATACCCCACGGCAGACGAGCATGCTCGATAGTAATCTCATGCACATGTGATGATGGCATGATGTTAGCACAAATAAATGAGTTCCAAGCCCGTGCAAACCTTTTCATGCACGACACAGGGAATGTGGAGTAATCAGTTGTACCCCTCTTGAACTTCCAGTGAGTCTCAGGCACACCCATAGTAGCAACGATCATATCCAAGTTGAAGTCCTCTGGAGTCTTATCATTCCAAGTGTCCTGACCGGGCTTCCTCGCGGGCTGCTCAATCACCCTCCTAATCGCATCAGCACTATACTCCATAGTCATCCCCCTAACCACCGTGAAGCCATTCTTCTCCGCCTTTGCATTAGCATAGAACTTTCGCACAAGACTCACGGGCACAGCAGCGGAAGCCTCGCAAAAGGAAACCCAGCCCATCTTCAGAATCATCTCCAACAACTTACCATCCTTCCCTGATAACAGAAAACCTCGCTCATTTGGAATAGGCTTCGAGAGAAGCCTCGTGTTCTCCTCTTCAGCTTCTGGAGTCGAAAACCTCGGCCTCACCCCACTCGCAGATGAAGAATCGGCGGTGCTGCTGCTTACTTGAGTCCTTTGTCTCTTAGGTGCCATTGGGATTGAATAAGAGAGAATAAAAGCTAAGTGTTTGAGAGAGATTTGTGTTTGAGAATTTGTGATGTGGTGGAGAAGTTTGTATATAAGTGTGTGGATATATAGGCGGTGAGAAGAGAATTAGATATGGAATAGAAGTGGGAATTGATTATGGGAATCGTGGGAATAATGGATTTGATTTGGAGAGGGAAATTTGGGATGTGAAAGAGTAAAATTCGGGTAGAAATTGATTTTGTAGTAAAAATCTCGATTTTCTCTTCATAAACTGCTATTTTTATTTTTTAGAGTCGGGACCCCGGCACGGCCGCACGCTAGATCAGCGCGGGCGCGCTCACCTTCTGCCAAATCAGCGCGGCTGCGCGCTAGATCAGCGCGGGCGCGTTTACCTTCTGGAAAAACAGCGCGGGCGCGCTTGGCTTCTGAAGTTGGCCCTGAATCTTTTTCTTTTTCTGATTTTTTTTGTGTTTTTCTCTTTTCCTCTGGCTTCCTCTACCTACTAATGTACAACAAACTTGGGTTGCCTCCCAAGAAGCGCTTGTTTTACGTCGTTAGCTCGACGTAGAATCTTTAGATCAAACGGACAATAAAACAGCACTAACCACCTCGCGATTTGCCATGTCACCATAGTAATGCTTCAACCTCTGACCATTGACCTTGAATGCTTGGCCCGGATCACTCTAAAAAATTTCCACAGCTCCATGTGGAAACACAGTTTTGATTATAAAGGGCCCTGACCCCCTTGACTTCAACTTTCCAGGAAAAAGAAGGAGACGAGAGTTAAACAAAAGAACTTGTTGCCCCGCCACAAATGATTTGAGCGCTAGACCCCTATCGTGCCACCTCTTGACTTTCTCCTTATACATTTTGTTGTTCTCATAAGCTTGAAGTCGAAACTCGTCGAGTTCATTCAATTGAAGCATCCTCTTCTTTCCAGCTGCATCCAAGTCAAGATTCAATTTCTTCAAAGCCCAATATGCCTTATGCTCGAGCTCCACCGAAAAATGACACCCCTTACCATAAACCAACTGCAACGGCGACATTCCCAACAGAGTCTTGTATGCTGTTCTAGACGTCAAAACAGCTTCATCAAGTTTCAAAGACCAATCTTTCCTCGATGGACATACAACTTTCTCCAAAATGCGCTTGATCTCTCTATTAGATACCTCAGCTTGACCATTTGTCTGAGGATGATAAGCCGTAGCAATGCAATGATTCACATTATACCTTTGCATCATAGCAGTGAACTTGCGATTGCAAAAATGCGACCCCTCATCATTGATTATGACTCTTGGAGTTCTAAACCTCGCGAATATCTGCTTGTGAAGAAAATTAAGCACTACTTTCGTATCGTTCATTGGCAATGCCTTAACTTTAACCCATTTCAACACATAATCAACCGCCAACAAGATATACTGATTGTTACAAGGTGAGACAAATGGCCCCATGAAGTCAATTCCCCAAACATCAAAGACTTCAACCTCGAGAAGCACATTAAGAGGCATCTCATCCCTTTTAGACATATTACCCGCACATTGACATCGATCACATTTCAAAACAAACTGATGAGCATCTTTAAACAAGGCCGGCTAAAAGAAAACTGCTTGAAGAATACAAGATGATGTCTTTTCTCCACCATAGTGCCCTCCATAAGCCGTTGAGTGGCAATCTCGCAAGATCCCCCCCCCATTTCGCTGTAAGGAATAAATCTCCTGATGATTTGGTCAGCTCCTTGTTGGAAAAGAAATGGCTCATTTCACATATACCACTTCACTTCATGTAGAAACTTCTTCCTTTGAGCATATGATAAGTTGGGAGGCATGATATTACTCACAAGGTAGTTCACAATGTCTGCAAACCACGGTTCTTCCTCTTGCACTCCAAACAGCTGCTCATCGGGAAAAGAGTTATTTATCAATATATTGTCCAATGAAGTAGCATTTGGGTTCTCTAAACGCGAGAGATGATCAACAACTTGATTTTCAGTCCCTTTTTTGTCCTTGATCTCTAATTCAAATTATTGAAGTAAAAGAACCCATCTAATCAATCTAGCTTCGAGTCCTTCTTCGAGACGAGATAACGAATTTTAGCGTGATCAGTGAAAATTGTCACTTTAGTCCCAAGTAGATAAGATCGAAATTTCTCAAAACCATAGACAATAGCCAAAAGTTCTTTCTCCGTAGTAGTATAATTTAGTTGAGCACCATTCAAGGTCTTGCTAGCGTAGTAGACCACATGAAATATGTTGTTCTTTATCTGCCCAAGAACTGCTCCAACTGCATAGTCACTTGCATCGCACATCATCTCAAAAGGTTAATTCCAGTCAGGTGCAGTTATGACAGGTGTCGTTATTAAACTCTTCTTGAATGTCTCAAAAGCGGCAAGACACTCGTCATCAAACTTGAAAGGGACATCTTTCTCTAGCAAACTGCACAATGGCTTCGAAATCTTAGAGAAGTCCTTGATGAAATGCCTATAAAAACCCGCGTGACCAAGAAAACTGTGAATTTCCTTAATATAAATAGGTGGAGGAAGATTTTCAATAACCCCCACCTTGGCTTTGTCCACCTCAAGACCTTTACTAGAAACCTTGTGCCCAAGAATAATGCCCTATCGCACCATAAAGTGACATTTTTTCCAATTGAGAACCAGATTGGTCTCAACACACCGCTTGAGAACATTTACAAGATTCTGCAATTATTTATCAAAAGAATCGCCAAATACATAGAAGTCGTCCATGAACACCTCCACCTCCTGGCCAATCATATCAGAAAAGATGGCCATCATACATCTCTGAAATGTGGCTGGTGCACCACACAGACCAAAAGAAACTTATCTGAAGGCGAAAGTACCAAATGGACAAGTGAAGGTAGTCTTGTCTTGATCATCTGGAGTGATACAAATCTGATTATAACCCGAATAGCCATCCAGAAGACAGTAATATTCGTGTCCATCCAATCTGTCGAGCATCTGGTCAATGAAAGTGTAATATTCGGGATATATCGTGCAATTGTTTTTGCTAATAGATAATTATTATATGTGTTCAGTATCTCTTCTGTGAATTATTTGTTAAGTGTTAAATATGTTTGGATGTTTAAAAATAATATTAATTGAGTATTTTAATTTTTATATGTCCAAAATAAAATATAAATAATTGTCATATCTTCCTAATTATTTTTATGATGATTTATGATTTTATAGAAAATATATGGATTTTATAAAATCTTTTTCCGAGTATTTAAAAACTATTTTATACAATCGGGAACCAACCGACGTCATCCGTTTTTACGTTTTTATAACCCGAAACTCTTCCGAGAACTCCTTCCTAACCAAATTGCAATATTCTGAGCATTTTCCATATTTCAACTTTTTCGATCCGGCGTACGGTTTGTCCTGTGCGGGTCCCGGCGTAACATTTTCGATATATTATTCGTTTCGGTAAATCAATAAAACTCGTATTTTTGATAAAGGGGTCTTTTTATTAAACTATCACAATTATCACCTCGTAATACGTGTAACCAGGTGCTGAGACCAAGACCGCAGTACAAATTGTATTGATTTGGATAATTATCCCAAAAACCGGTACCGTTTGGATCAGTTTTTATAAATAAACGTACCATTTTATATCCGGAATGATCCGTTATATGTGACTTGTTGGTTGACTGTCGGTCTATATGTTTGGTGTTTATTTGTTTATAGCGTAACTTTCAATCCGTTAATCGGATTTGGGTGAAACAAAGGGTAGTTGAAACCTTATGACGTCCATGTGACGATTAGAACAATATGAGATGAATATTGATAAATGCTTATGATGCCTAGCAGAGTAAGCAAGGCGTAGGAAAGGGAAGCAGGTGATCAGGAAATAGAATTGACATGTAGAAAATGAAGCAAGTGATCAGAGGATAGAAGCGAGGCATAGGAGAAGCAGACGAGTGGTTGTTGAATAGAGTCATTAGACGAGTACAAGTGAAGTTGAAATCGATTATGATAAGGCAAGTACTTCTAAACCTTTCTCGAGATATATTGCAAATATTTCTTAATTCTCTTGTGACATATTGTTAATATTCAAAATAGCTCTGTTTTATATTATAAATACTTTGAATCCTTCAGCCTTGAACCTGAGCTACATCATTTGGTCTTTGAGCTGTAAGCCTTATTCTTTGTGAACCATTTCTTGTTGATTTACCAGATATTAAACCACACAAATACGATACTACTCCACAAATATATAAGTATCATATACCAAACACTGGAACAAAATTGTTTAAATATACAGAAACTTTTATACTCAACCATACCTTGTGACATTAAAGTATTAAAACCTTATAAAAACATTATTCATCTAATACCCGATTATCCTACAGGCTGGAGGCCACTTCTTTTATATACTTTGACATACCCTTTTGGTACCCATGAATTTTCACCATGCTCTTATACAAATGTTTTATTTCTATTGATTATGATCTGGTTTTATTGAATTATATTGTTATCATATTGAACTGCTTTAGAATTGGATAGTTTTCTTTGTGTGGACCAGATTCGTGGTCAGACCATATCGATGGTCAAGTTAGGCCAATGTGTGCCTTGGATCCAGTAGTTAGAGCAGTGCTGTGTGCTTTGCTCGGGGTTAGTGCGTGACTGATCAGCAGCCTAACCTTGGTTTTAAAAACTTAAAATGAATATCCAATTCTATTGGTTGTTTAACAAGAAACTTGATTCCTTTGAATCATCTCGTATAATCATTGTTTAACCTGAGTTATTGATATTATGACTTGCTGAGCTAGTTAGCTCACTCTTGCGAATCTTTTTATATATTTTACAGTTAAGAAGGATATGGATGATAGTGAAGTTCTTCAGTCCAAAGTGCGAGCTAGGATTCCAGTTTGAGTTGGATCGAGCTAGCAGAAGCTTCGTATGGTAGTGAGATAATAAGATTGTAAGAATAATTTCATTATCACTTGTAAGTTAAATTAGTTGGGATTTGGTACGTTGTAATAAAAGTTAAGGTTGTGGCTTGTTTTCATACTTTAACCTATTGCGATCCGTGGTTATGTAAAGCAGGGTCATTGCAAATAATATTTCATATACAGGTTTACATATTGTATATGTGTTGTGGACCCCAAACTTCTGACCCGGGTTTGGAGGGCGCCACAGGTTGGTATCAGAGCTACAGATTATAAGTCACTAAAACAAGCCTAGATTATCGGGATTGGGTAGAAGGTTAGGATTAGGAATAGGAAATAGAAATATAAGTCATCGTGAGGTTGAGTGTGACTATATAGTAGGTCTCCGACACGGTTCGTGTTGCGATTCGGGATTCTTAGCTTGTGACGTGATTTCCAGACAACGACAATGGTGGATCCTATTTTCTCTGCATCATCTGATCGTTTGGAGCCTTCCGTTTGAGGATCACCATCTTCTTCTAATTTGATTTACACTTTGTTCTTCCATCGGTATTAATGGTATTACCTTCTGTTAAGACGGTTGCACCTTTCTAAGTTATTCCACGCTATTCTATTACCTCTTGATATGAGACGACCTATTTAAGAAACCTCTATCTGTTTATTCTTGTTTTACTAGACATCGATTGTGAGTGTGTCTTTTCAATTTACCTTACACCCTGTTCTATACCCCAGTTTAAAACTTGTTCTATGAAGCAATTGTATCTATGAGGATGGATTCGGGAGCTGCAATAAATGGTGAGTATTGAGATACAAATTAAGGTGAGAAGAAGTTTAGAAAGAAGATTCAAGTGTTCCGGAGGATGGCAGTTACCAGGTTACAAGAAGCTATTAGTAATTAGGTCACCCATGACTAGCTTGTGGAATAAAGTAGATAAGTGTTGAAGAGAGAGAGAGTTAGAGGAATTTAGGGATCTGGAGATTTCTTGAAGTTAGATAATGGTGTTATGATGATGTGATATATATTTTAACAAGATGATGTGACATTAGCTGACTTGTTAACTATTGGATAGTCTGTTCCACTTAGCGATTGCAAAGTTGTTAACGGGAGTATTACCAGTATGGAAGCCTTGATGTAAACCCACGAATAAGATAATACGCCACGACAGTTGAAAGTTTTCATCGATTAAGGAAGGTAATAGACCCAATGAAGGAGAGGAGATAAATGGAACTGAATGGACCTTTGAGTGATCGTTTCTTCAACTTAGTATCTGGTCATAAGAAGGACAACAACTAACTCATATAGTAAGGACAACTAGATGTGTGATTTTCAATATTTTTAACAAGTTTTCGAAAAAGATTTTTTTCCCTAATAAAAATTTCTAAAAACCTTTTTGGAATAAAATAAGTTTTAAACATCGGTTGTCAAGTTACTACTTGAGTTTCTTGTTTGTTAAAAGACCCGAATTATCTGGAAGGATGCTGTTTCAACTCAGTATTGCTAATTCGGAGAACGAGGTAACCTGTAATTATGAAGAAATTGATTATTTCTAATAGTAAGGTGCAAGTATTGTTTGATAAGATTAACAACAGAACCCGCGTAGGGAGTAACTATTCATCCAATTACTGGGATTATCAGAGTTCAAGGAATTCATTGATTTAACGGAAGCCTGAGCATGACCGAAGAAGATTGGGAAGATTTCCAGACTTTTCTAAAAGAAGAATATTGTTAATAAAAAGATCGTTATGTTGAATGATCCATGGTTATTCTAAATTAAAAAGAGGAAACTCAAGGTTATCTGCTAAGAACACCATTATGATCGAATTGTTAAAGTATTATACGTGTAGGCGCGATGTTACAGACGCAAGACTTAACAAGTAAGAATCTACCATAATGCTTAGTTGCGAAGGCATTTTAGCATACTTTCTAAAAGTTGTTATATGACACAATTGGGATATGATCGATCAAACTCGAAAGATGAATACAAGTGAAATGTGGATGGTGACCAATGGTATCATTATTGCCCTCAACATTACCGCGTATATTCCTTTTTAATTCTTAAAAATATGTGAACTCCTTTTCTTAATAAATTATTTATGATGATATCAAAAAGGAGGATTTTTCATTCCCTTCAAATTCTATTGTTCCCCTCAAGTTTTGCTTTTTGATTGGGACAAACAGTGTTATTATGAGACACTTTGTCAGAATGACGAAGAGTCGGGTGGGACGCCACCTAATCATGTGTTGTATGCCATACGACATGAAAGAATGACCATCTTAAGTACCAATGTGGTTGTCTCATTCATATTCAAATCATTACTTCTTCTTTATTTTCAACTCTAAGTTTATTAAAATTGTGAATCCTTCTAGTTGTTTCGTCGTGCAGTTATTCTTTGCGAGGGCTTTTCAAATAAAAGTCAACATATTATACACCAAGCGGGCAAAGTCCCATCTACCTCTCATGCATGGAAAAGAAATAAGGGCATATGGAGAGAATTGTAAATCACTAGCCCTATCCAGGGATGCACTAAGAGTCAAGGGAATCTACTTCAATAAGGAATACGTCTCCGAGATCGAGAATTTGCGATTTCCTGAGAAATATGTTATTTAGAATATGGATGTGATGACATGGATGATTATTGCGGATACCTTATGCGTTAAAATATTGAAAGATGTGGGCGCAACTTGATCGTATATCTCTCAAGGTTTTGTTGATAAGATGAATTACCCTGTCGAATTGATAAGATTATGACTAAAGGACTAGCAAGTTAAGAACGTGCAATTATTGAATAAGTAAGTACCAATGGTAGAATCAATATTTCTGGCGATAAGTTGTGAAGAATTGATATCATTTGAGATAAGAGGATTTGACATTATTCTAAGGAATGGATTAACTGTTCAAGTGTGATGCCCAGGTAGACCATCATGGTGGAAGATAGTTTCGAAGACGCCAAACGAGAACATGAAGAAGTTTAGAGGACAAAGGAAGGTAAAGAACTTGTTAAGAATGATTTAAGATTACAGCGACCAAAATATAAGTGCCATATCGAGTATAAATAAGGGTCAAGAGCAAACCGAACTTGAAGATTTTGTAGTCTCAAGATAGGTTTACAGACGAGTTACCAATATTTCCTTTAGATAGAGAAAGTGAGTTTATGATTAATTTAACACCTGAAATGAAGCCAGTGTCCAAAGCCCCGCACAGAATGGCACCAAATAAAATAAAAGGAGTTACCAGAGCAAACGCAGGAGATAATTAGAAGAGAAAGCAACTGGACCTAGCGTACCCCTTAAAGTACACTGGCACAATTTGTTAATAAGAAAGATGGAAGTGTGAGATTATGTGTTGACTAGCGAAAGCTCAACAAGTTTACTCTCAAGAGCATATAACTGTTACCTCGAACCAATGATTTGTTTAATTAAATGAAGGAAGCAAGTTATTTTTATAGGATTGATTTAATACTGGGTATATTACCAAGAGAAGATTGAACTTATGGACATATCAAAGATAATTTTCAAAACTCAGTACTGTTGTTATAAAATTTTAGAAATGTTAGTTGAATGAACTGATATACCGGTAATATTTAAATTTGATGAGTAGAATCTTGAAGGAGGAATCTGGATAAGATGTACTTGTGTTACTTAAGAAGAACCATGCAACCTATACAATGATAGCTGAGGAGTCAAAAAAGGAGGAAGCGGTATGAAAAGTTTACCAGGTGAAAACTTTAATGGCAGGAAGTATAATTCTTAGCATAGATAGTCAGTGAGGAGGAGATAAAAAGGGGATTCAGCAGAAAAATTTAAAGATAATATGAATGAAGAAAGACCAAAAGCACCATCAAAAGTAAGAAGTTTTATTATTAGTTGGTTATTATCGGAAATTTGTTCAAGACTTCTTAAAAGTTGCAGAACCTTTGACGAAGCTAATCAGGAAAAGCAAGAAGTTTTTATAAAGTGGAGAAGGGTGAAGAAAGTTTTGCGAAGTTAAATGAGAGAATGGTTACGACACCTATTTTATCAATTGGAAAGTATTAAAAAGATTTGATAAGTTCATAGTGATGCTTCTCATAAGGGAATCAGATGTGCGTCGATGCGGCACAATAAAGTATTGTATATGCATCCAGACAACCGAAACCTTATGAGCAGAAGTATCCTAGTCATAATTTGGGACTAGTAGTAATAATATTCGCTTTGAGAGATTGGGAAATACGATATGTATGGAGAAAGGTGTAAGATCTATACGGACCATAAGAGTTTGAAGTATGAACTCCCAAGGAAAAGCAAATGTAGTGGCAAGAGATAAGTAAGAAGGAGAGAGGATGAACATAGGGACTGCACCAGAAGAATTATCTATGGAATTCTAGAAATTGGAATTGGAAGTTAGGGTTCATGATCCAAAAGGAGTAAGAATGTATAGTATGACTTTTCAGTCAGAGTTGTTAGAGAAGATAAGGAAGTGTTAGGAAGAGGTAATGGATCAGGATATAAATCGTTTGGTAGGTGAAGAATTGTGCACGCAAAAAGGACGATCAAGGTATTCTTAGGTTTCTTCTAGAATTTGGATTCCACCAGTGACGGAGTTGAAGAATGAAATTCCAGGGAGTACCAAGATGTATAGAGATTTAAAGGAAAATTATTGGTGACCAGATATGAAGAGGGAAATTGCGGAATGGATTAGCAGATGTTATATATGTCAAAGGGTTAAAGTAGAGCATCAGAGACCAAGTGGATTGCTACAGCCATTGGAGGTTCCGGAGTGGAAGTGGGAGCATATCGCCTTGGATTTCATAGTTGGGTTACCAAGGACAAAAGCTAATCATGATGCCATTTGGGTTATAGTGGATAGACTTACCAAGTCAGCTCATTTTCTGTCTATAAATGGAAGATTTTCACTGGACAAGTCAGTTCATATGTACTTAAAAGAAATTGTAGTTCATCATGGAGTTCCTGTGTCCATCGTATCCGATCGAGATCCAGATGTAATTCAAGATTTTGGAAAAGTTTTCAAGAATGTTTGGGAACGGAACTGAATATGAGTACGGCTTAACATCCACAGACGGACGGCCAGAGTGAAAGAACAATCCAGAAAATCGAAGACATGTTACGTGTTTGTGCTATTGATTTCAAAGGAAGTTGGAACAAGCATTTACCTCTGGTAAAATTTGCTTACAACAACAGTTATCACGCCAGTATTGGAATGCCACCCTACGAAGCCCTTTATGGACGCAAATAGCAGATCTCCAGTGTATTGGGACGAAATAGGAGAACGCAAAATACTTGGACCTAAATTAGTGCAGTAAACAAAGGAAATTGTTAAAATCATCCAGAAAAGATTGATAGCAGCACAAGATCATCAAAAGAAGTATGCAGATTAATCAAGAAAAGATATGGAATTCGAATAAGGGAATTTGGTATTACTAAAAGTATCACCGTGGAAGGGATTAACGAGATTGGGAAAGAAAGGAAAGCCGAGCCCAAGATATGTCGGACCTTTTGAGATTTTAAAGCGCGTTGGCAAAGTAGCTTACGAGTTGGCGTTACCTCCGCACATGGAGCGCATTCATAATGTTTTTCATGTATCAATGCTTAGGAAGTATAATCTAAACTCTAAGCATGTAATAGAGTAGGAGCCAATAGAGCTTCAGGCAGATTTGTCATATGTAGAGAGTCTGATAGAGATTCTAGAAGAAATAGAGAAAGTATTGAGAAATAAAGTGGTAAAGTTAGTAAGAGTATTGTGGAGAAACCCAAAGGTTGAAGAGTCAACCTGGGAGTTAGAAAAAGATATGAGAGAAAAGTACCCTCATTTGTTTTCTTAAGAGATTCTGAGGACAGAATCCTTTTAAGGGGGGAAAGATGTAATATCCTGGATATATCGTGTAATTGTTTTTGCTAATAGATAATTATTATATGTGTTCAGTATCTATTCTGTGAATTATTTGTTAAGTGTTAAATATGTTTGGATGTTTAAAAATAATATTAGTTGAGTATTTTAATTTTTATATGTTCAAAATAAAATATAAATAATTGTCATATCTTCCTAATTATTTTTATGATGATTTATGATTTTATAGGAAATATATGGATTTATCAAATCTTTTTCCGAGTATTTAAAAACTATTTTATACAAGCGGGAACCAACCGACGTCATTCGTTTTTACGTTTTTATAACCCGAAACTCTTCCGAGAACTCTTTCTTAACCTAATTGCAATATTCCGAGCATTTTCCATGTTTCGACTTTTTCGATCCGGCGTACGGTTTGTCCTGTGCGGGTCCCGGCGGAACATTTTCTATACATTATTTGTTTCGGTAAATCAATAAAACTCGTATTTTTGATAAACGGGATCTTTTTATTAAACTATCACAATTATCACCTCGTAATACGTGTAACCAGGCGCTGAGACCAAGACCGCATTACAAATTGTATTGATTTGGATAATTATCCCGAAAACCGGTACCGTTTGGATCAGTTTTTATAAATAAACGTACCGTTTTATATCCGGAATGATCCAACGGGATACTAATTTTTCGTAATTATAAATAGACTCTACCGTATTTTATTTCGTACCAGAAATCATTTACAAACAGTATTTACAGAGTTTTACAGAGAAAATACTATAATTATAAACTGTTCTTCGTAATCAAACACAAATTCAGAGGTGTTATCGATATCGGATTTTGGCGTGCTTATACTCAAAACAAAGCTATTGATTTGTACTTTCAGAATCTTTCATCAAAACCACTGCAAAATCAAGTGGTAATTCTCTACAAACTATTTTTAATTCGAATTATTAATTATTTAAATTAGAATTTTTTGTTCGGATGATTGTTTGGATGATTTGATGATTGTATGTTATAGAGCGTGTTTTCCTGATCATTTTGGTATATTATACTTCAAATTTGGAGTTCAATAACATGTTTAATTTTGGGTTTGATTCTCGGAATTTAGAAATTAGGGTTTATATTACTTTGAATATTTTCAATTCGATTTGGGGGTTTCTTATTTCGGGATTGATAGACGTTCTAGAGGGGTGGGTTTTGTTCCCCTTGAAATTTGCAATCGATTCGCATAGGTTGTGCAAATCGACGAGGCATGTAGAGGAGTGAGTTATGATTTGAAGTTCTCGCTGGTGTTCTTGAAGCTTTTGGCTGGATTTTTGTTTCCACATATCGTTTGGTCCATTTGTTGGTTGATTCGAACTCCTGAAGTGATTTAGAATGAAAACTCCACTTGAATCACACAGAATCATGCTGTTTTTGTTCAAATCGGGGCTCGCCGGAGTTGTTTTCCAGTCGCCGGATTCTGGGTTCATAAAGAACCCGTTTCTGTTCTTGGCAACCCGAAATCCAACCCGGTTTGACCCGGTTTTGATCCAAAAATTTCCTAAATCAGAAGTGTTTTTGGCAGAATTGCAAGTTGGTACCTGGAAGTTTCTGAAACTTTCAGGAACTGGATTTTTGTTTTAAAATCTTTTAAAAACTAGATTTCTTTTATAAAATCATTTCCAGAATTGATTTTTATTTTTAAAAATTCCGAAAATCATTTATTTTAATTCTAAAATTCATTTTTAATTTAAAAATAAATCTAAATTACTTATTTAATTAATTTTAATTGATAATTATTAATTAGTTGATCAATTAATTTAAATATTAATTGATTAATTAGTTTAATTATTTATTAATTGATTTTAATTAATTATTTAATTGGATTTAATTATTTTTAATTAATTTAAAAATTCCGAAAAATAGTTTCGAGCTTTAAAATATTATTTTAAATTGTTTTCAAGGCTCGATAATGATTATAAAATTATTTTAAAGCCAGATTTGGCCAACCGAACCCTGTTCATTACTTTAAAAATGATCCAACGACCCATTTCAATTCCGAAAAATATTTTAAAAATCATTTTGAATACCCAAAAGGCTGTTCATAATCCGAGACTCCTTTATAAATGATATGTCATAGATTATTTGACGTGTTATGTGTTATATGTGACTTGTTGGTTGACTGTCGGTCTATATGTTTGGTGTTTATTTGTTTATAGCGTAACTTTCAATCCGTTAATCGGATTTGGGTGAAACGAAGGGTAGTTGAAACCTTATGACGTCCATGTGACGATTAGAACAATGTGAGATGAATATTGATAAATGCTTATGATGCCTAGCAGAGTAAGCAAGGCGTAGGAAAGGGAAGCAGGTGATCAGAAAATAGAATTGACATGTAGAAAATGAAGCAAGTGATCAGAGGATAGAAGCGAGGCATAAGAGAAGCAGACGAGTGGTTGTTGAATAGAGTCATTAGACGAGTACAAGTGAAGTTGAAATCGATTATGATAAGGCAAGTACTTCTAAACCTTTCTCGAGATATATTACAAATATTTCTTAATTCTCTTGTGACGTATTGTTAATATTCAAAATAGCTCGGTTTTATATTATAAATACTTTGAATACTTCAGCCTTGAACCTGAGCTACATCATTTGGTCTTTGAGCCGTAAGCCTTATTCTTTGTGAACCATTTCTTGTTGATTTACCAGATATTAAACCACAGAAATACGATACTACTCCACAAATATATAAGCATCATATACCAAACACTGGAACAAAATTGTTTAAGCATACAGAAACTTTTATACTCAACCATACCTTGTGACATCAAAGTATTAAAACCCTTAAAAACATTATTCATCTAATACCCGATTATCCTACAGGCTGGAGGCCACTTCTTTTATATACTTTGACATACCCTTTTGGTACCCATGAATTTTCACCATGCTCTTATACAAATGTTTTATTGCTATTGATTATGATCTGGTTTTATTGAATTATATTGTTATCATATTGAACTGCTTTAGGATTGGATAGTTTTCTTTGTGTGGACCAGATTCGTGGTCAGACCATATCGATGGTCAAGTTAGGCCAATGTGTGCCTTGGATCCAATAGTTAGAGCAGTGTTGTGTGCTTTGCTCGGGGTTAGTGCGTGACTGATCAACAGCCTAACATTGGTTTTAAAAACTTAAAATGAATATCCAATTCTATTGGTTATTTAACAAGAAACTTGATTCCTTTAAATTATCTCGTATAATCATTGTTTAACCTCAGTTATTGATATTACGACTTGCTGAGCTAGTTAGCTCACTCTTGCGAATCTTTTTATATATTTTACAGTTAAGAAGGATATGGATGATAGTGAAGTTCTTCAGTCCAAAGTGCGAGCTAGGATTCCAGTTTGAGTTGGATCGAGCTAGCAGAAGCTTCATATGGTAGTGAGATAATAAGATAGTAAGAATAATTTCATTATCAGTTGTAAGTTAAATTAGTTGGGATTTGGTATGTTGTAATAAAAGTTAAGGTTGTGGCTTGTTTTCATACTTTAACCTGTTACGATCTGTGGTTATGTAAAGCAGGGTCATTGCAAATAATATTTCATATACAGGTTTACATATTGTATATGTGTTGTGGACCCCAAACTTCTGACCCGGGTTTGGAGGGCGCCACATAAAGGTAGAGGGAAGTGATCTTTAGTGGCCTTGTTCAGCTTCCTGTAGTTCATACAAACTCTCCATCCCGTGACTGTTCGAGTAGGAATGAGCTCATTCTTCTCATTAGCAACAACTGTGATACCTCCTTTCTTCGGTACACACTAGACTGGACTTACCCAAGAACTGTCAGAAATGGGATAAATAATCCTTGCATCCAGCCACTTAAGAATTTCCTTATTCACTACTTCCTTGATGATCAGATTAAGTCTTCTTTGTTGCTCAACCGTAGGCTTTCTACCTTCTTGCAGAATTTTATGCATGCAATAAGAAGGGTTGATTCCCTTAATATTCGCTATAGTCCATCCAATTGCCGATTTGAACTCTCTAAGAATTCTCAAAAGCTTCTCCTCATCGCTACCTGAAAGGTCAGATACAATAATAACAGGAAAAGTAGATGTATCACCTAAAAATGCATACCTCAAATGTTCAGGTAAAGGCTTAAGCTCAAGAGTGGGAGCTTCCTCAATAGATGGCTTGAGGCGTTTAAGAGCTTTGTTCAACTCCTCAATTCCAAGAGATTCAAAAGGCATATTAATCTTCCTCTTCCATGGAGAAGCATTCAGATATTATAATTGTTCTTCACCTTCATCATCTTCACTATCTGAATTCCCCAACAAGGCATCAGACCTTAGCAATTGATCAAGTTCTGAAGTAACCACAGAATCAACCAACTCCACTTTTAAGCACTCCTCATTTTCTGTAGGAAATTTCATAGCATTGAACATATTAAAAGTTACATCTTGATCCAACACTCGTATTGTAAGCTCACCCTTCTGCACATCTATCAAGGTACGACCAGTTTCCAGGAAAGGTCTTCCTAAGATTATGGGAATCTTCTTATCCTCCTCGAAATTAAGAATTACGAAATCAGCAGGGAAGATGAATTTATCAACCTTGACCAAGACATCCTCCACAATACCTCAAGGATATGTAATAGAATGATCGGCCAATTGCAAGGTCATATAAGTCAGTTTTGGATCAGGCAAGTTCAACTTCTTGAAGATTGACAAAGGCATCAGATTCATGCTAGCTCCCAAGTCACATAAGCATCTGTCAAAAGACACTTTTCCAATAGTACACGGAATAGTAAAGCTTCCCAGATCTTTAAGCTTCGGAGGCAACTTCTGTTGCAGCACAACACTGCATTCCTCTGTGAGAGCGACAGTCTTTAAATCATCTAGCTTCACTTTCCGAGAGAGAATACCTTTCATAAACTTTGCGTAACTAGGCATCTGCTCAAGAGCCTTAACGAAAGGTATGTTGATATGAAGTTTCTTGAACACCTCCAGAAACTTCTCAAATTGCTTATCCAGTTTTTTCTTCTACAGCCGCTTAGGAAAAGGCGGCGGAGGATAGATCTGTTTCTCCCATAAATTAACC
This sequence comes from Apium graveolens, assembly GCF_009905375.1. NCBI lineage: Eukaryota > Viridiplantae > Streptophyta > Magnoliopsida > Apiales > Apiaceae > Apium > Apium graveolens. The sequence goes on along the minus strand of NC_133650.1, from coordinate 241,706,494 downwards.
TCAAAAGGAGTGTGCTCAACAGTAGTCTTCCTTGGTTCCACTTCTGCTTCCTGCTGCTCTACTTCTTCTTTAGCCCCAGCTTCTTAATTCGAAACTTGAGTTCGTTCAGGATTCACAACCTTACCAGACCTCAAAGTGATTGCCTTTACCTGCTCCTTAGCTTCCCTCTTTCCTGGTACTTCAGTGTCACTAGGTAGTGTACCCGGTTGATGATTTCGCAAGGCATTGGCAATTTGACCAATTTGATTTTCCATGGTCTTGATAGATACAGCTTGGCTCTTGCACATGAGCTTCAACTCCTCTAATTCAGATTTTTCATTAGCTTGTTGCAGCTGAAGTTACTGTTTTGGTGTATATTACGGTTGCTGAAAACCAGGGGGATTGTACAGCTTAGCTGGGTACTGTTGATAAGGCTGTTGAACCACATTCTGAGCATTGCTCCAGCTGAAATTAAGATGATTGCGGTTGTTAGGATGATAGGTGGCTGGCACAGGTTGTTGCGATCGCTGAAAGTTGCTCTGAACTGAGCTGATTCACTAGAAATAGCACACTGATCAGTCTCATGGGCACCAGCACAAAGCTCACAAAGACTAGTGATTTGATTAACTCCATAATTAGTCAAAGTGACCACCTTCATCGTCAAAGCCTTAAATTGGGCAGCTATAGCAGTTGCTGCATCCAACTCCAGAATTCCTGCTACTTTTCCCTGAGTCAGTCTCTGAGAAAGATTCTGGTATTCATTAGCAGCCATCAGTTCAATCAATTCATAAGTTTCATTGTAGCTCTTCGCCCACCAGGCTTTTTCTGATGCTGCATCGAGCATGGGTCTAGAAGTAGAACCCAATCCATTGTAAAAAAAAGTTTATAATCATCCAATCAGGCATGACATGGTGTGGGCATTTCCTTAGCATCTCCTTATATCGATCCCAAGCCTCACACAGAGATTCTCCAGTTTGCTGAGCAAACTGAGTAAGAGCATTCCTGATTGCAACAGTCTTCACCATAGGGAAGAATTTAGTGAGAAACTTTTGAGCAAGATCCTCCCATGTTGTAATAACTCGAATTTTTGAGACTTTGTAAAAACGTTTAATGAATAGTAACCTTGGCATACGGATAAAACTTTTTATCCCACACTATGTTGTGCATGAGAAATTGAGATTCGTAGTTGATAACATAATTATACGTACCAAATGAGTGTATGTAAACACTATTAGTTTTCGAAGAAAATGAACTTTGAAAAATGACCGTATTTACGAACCATTGAGGATTACGGGAATTATAATATAATTACGAATTTAAAACCCTATGGATTTATATCCAAGAACGATACTTCAAAATATAAAAAAATAAATACGAAAGGATTTACGCCGCGAACCGTTTATGAGAAATCATTACGAAAATGATTAAGCGACCGAACAAACGCGTAAACGATTAAATAAATATATCACACTAACTAACCATGGTATAAAAGTAACCATGGTTACTTTATCAAATAGTAAGCTAGAGATGTAGGAATGATCATCCAAGGCTAAGAATAGTGAGTTAAAACCTAAAAGGCCAACTAGGTTAGCTTGTAACCTAGTAGTGCTAGCTAGAATTTTCCAAAGATTTGCCAACATAAATCTATACTAGGACATATACTAGAGAATAAACAATCAAACACAAGCAATCTTCCAAGAGAAGCATTCAAGAAGCAACAAACTGTCTCTCTCTCACACAAAATACCATGCTAATTTTCAAGAACACCATGGAGAGAAAAATTCATATATCATGTTCTACTCATTCAAAAATCACCAAATTTTTACCAAACCTCTCTCATATCATGGGTAAGTCACGCACCAAATTTCATGCCCATCCATGAAGTTCTAAATTTTATAAAAATGTTTGAAGTTGAGGGTCGAAAATCACTAACTTGTTTTCTTGATTTTCATGTAAGTTTAAGGCTCCTAAAGCTAGAACAAGGCTTCATCAAGGATCTTAGGACTTTATTAAGTATTAAAAAGTTTCAAGGAAGGTATAAACATTCATCCAAACTTTGTTTAAGTTTTAAGTTTCAAGAAAAGTAAGGATATTGGATATAATGGTTTTGATGATTAATTTCATATTATCTTGATGTTTAGTTAATTAGTTTTAAGTTTGACGATTGTTGCCTCAAGAACATGATGTTCTTGAGAGGAGTTAGTGTTGAGATGATGATTTGATGGTTGTTGATGGTGGTCTAATGATTTAAGACGTAAACGAAACTCGGATCGTAATCGTAACCTCGTTAAAACGAACAAAACTCAACTTAAGTTTCTGCAGAAGTTCCTGAATGTATAAACTATATTTTCCTGAAAAGTGAGACTTTATTATGATAGACAATATTATAAGGATCGTTTACACGCTTGAATCGCTTGATTACGATTTACGGATCAAAAGTTACGACCGTTTTAGTAAAAGGGATTTACGCGACAAAACTTCTACAAATTACGAACTTTATAAAAATAAATGATCGACTTAAAAATATTTAAAAATTATGAAATTTTTACAGAGAGTAAGAAATAGAGTTTATTAGCTGCCATAAAATTATTCGACCGCCTCGAAATAAGTATCAATCCTTGGTCGAAATGGACGGTCAAAGTGGTCTTCTAGAGTTGACTTTACCAAATATTACTATTACGCGACTCGCACTCTATCATTTTTAATAATTTTGTAAAATTAATATTTTAATACGAAACCACCTCGAGGAGCTTCTTCAGTGCTTTTAATATTTATCCTAAAAGTTTTATTTTGATAAAATGAATTTAATTAGGTGAAAATTATTTCAAAAGTTCGGTCAACTACGGAGTTTTACTATTCAAACCGCTTTCACTAAAATGTTGATATCTCTCAAACCGTTAACTCAATTGACGCACCGTTTTCGCGTGCGCGATTTGAAAAAAATTTAGAACACATCATTTGAAATTGGTTTTCTGGTAACATGGGTGAAAATTCCGAAGTGGCAGTTTCCTAACAGGGGTGTGTTTTTGACATTCGTACTCCGCGCGACTTCGGCTCCGACATTTTCATAAAATTGAAAACTCAACATTTTTACTTGAAATTTTTATAGAAGCTAATAAACTCTATTTCTTACTCTCTGTAAAAATTTTATGATTTTTAAATATTTTTAAGTCGATCATTTATTTTTACAAAATTTGTAATATGTAGCAGTTTTGTCGCGTAAATCCCTTTTACTAAAACGGTCGTAACTTTTGATCCGTAAATCGGAATCAAGCGATTCAAGCGCCTAAACGATCCTCATAACATTTTATATCATAATAAATCTCACTTTTCAGGAAACTACATTTTATACATTTGGGAACTTCTGCAGAATTTAAAGTTGAGTTTTGTTCGTTTTAACGAGGTTACGATTACGATTCGAGTTTCGTTTACGTCTTAAATCATTATACCACCATCAATAACCATCAAATCATCATCTCAACACTAACTACTCTCAAGACCATCATGTTCTTGAGGTAATAATTATCAATCTTAAAACTAATTAACTAATCATCAAGATAACATGAAATTAATCATCAAAACCATACTTATATCCAAGATCCTTACTTTTCTTGAAACTTAAAACTTAAACAAAATTTGGATGAATGTTTATACCTTCCTTGAAGCTTTTTAATACTTAATAAAGTCCTAAGATCCTTAATGAAGCCTTGATCTAGCTTTAGGAGCCTTAAACTTTTATTAAAATCAAGAAAACAAGTTAGTGATTTTCGGAGTTACTATTCACCCTCAACTTCAAACATTTTTATAAAATTGAGAAGTTCATGTATGGGCATGAAATTTGGTGCGTGACTTACCCATGATATGAGAGAGGTTTGGTAAAAACTTGGTGAGTTTTGAATGAGTAGAACATGAGATATGAATTTTTCTCTCCATGGTGTTCTTGAAAATCAGCATGGTGTTTTGTGTGTGTGAGAGAGAGAGTTTGTTGCTTCTTGAATGCTTCTCTTGGAAGATTGCTTGTGTTTGATTGTTTATTATCTAGTATATGTCCTAGGATAGATTTATGTTGGCAAATCTTTGGACAATTCTAACTAGCATTCCTAGGTTACAAGCTAACCTAGTTGGCCTTTTAGGTTTTAGCTCACTATTCTTAGCCTTGGATGATCATTCCTGCATCTCTAGCTTACTATTTGATAAAATAACCATGGTTACTTTTCTACCATGGTTAGTTAGTGCGATACGTTTATTTAATCATTTACTCGTTTGTTCGGTCGCTTAATCGTTTTCGTAATGATTTCTCGTAAACGGTTCGCGGCGTAAATCCTTTCGTATTTATTCTTTATGTTTTGAAGTATCATTCTTGGATATAAATCCGTAGGGTTTTAAATTCGTAATTATATTGTGATTCCCATAATCCTCGATGGTTCGTAAATACGGTCATTTTTCAAAGTTCGTTTTCTTCGAAAACTAATAGCATTTACATACACTTATTTGGTACGTATAATTATGTTATCAACTTCGAATCTCAATTTCTCATGCACAAAATAGTGTGGGATAAAAAGTTTTCTCCGTCTGCCAGGGTTACTATTCATTAAACATTTTTACAAAGTCTCAAAAATTCGAGTTATTACAGTCTTCTCCTCTAACAAGGATTCCATCCCGGAATGAATTAGAAAATAGGCGGGGATATCTATTTCTTATTACGTCTTCTAGTTCCCAAGTTGACTCTTCAACACAAGATTCTAACCCGCTTCAGAGTCTTGTTCCTCAGCACTTGTTCTTGTTGGTCCATTACTCTTCCGGTTGCTCAACGTAGGTCAGGTCTGGTTGTAAATCTGCCTGCTTGTACTCTATCACATGTCGCGCATCAGCATGGTATTTCCTTAGCATTAACACGTGGAACACGTTGTGCACTTGTTGCAGATTAGGAGGCAATGTGAGCTCGTAAGCTAGAGGTTCTATTCTCCTCAAAATTTTAAAGGGTCATATGAATCTGGGACTCAGCTTCCCTTTCTTTCCAAACCTCATTACTTCCTTCCATGGAGATACCTTCAACAACACTGAATCTCCTACTTCATATTCTATATCCTTTTGAATCTCATCACTCCCTCCCCGGGAGGCACTTTCAACAATACTTGGTATGTTACTTCGTACTTTCTGTCTTTATAGTTTTGGTCCGCATATCTCTATTGTTTATCCTGGGCTGCCACTAGCCGGGTTCTGATAAGTTCTAGGAATTTCTTTGGTCTGTTGACTCAACGATGGTCCAAGTATCCTCTGCTTACTAACTCCTTCCCAATCTAAGGGAGAACAATTCTTTCTTCCGTACAAGCTTTTTAGCCGTTCCAATGCCCGCACGATAACTCGTTATTGTCGGTAATTCGATTAACGTCAATTGGTCACTTGATTTTCCTTAGAAATCTATAATATGGAATATTAGCGCATCTTCTAGTGTTTGGAATGATCCTTTAACTTATTTATTTCCCTCTCCATCACTCTTACTAGTTCTAGAGTTTCGTTCCTTAACGTTTGCTCATTTCGGCACATCATCTATGTCGATTATTTTATGTAAGAAGTTCTCATTGTATTTCTACATGCTCGTCTCCTGTTATACATTTAGCGCCAAATTTAATATTTCTTTCCGTACTGACGTAAGGCACGTCGGGTCCTGTTGCCATCTTGAAGGAACCACCATTTCATACGCAATTGATTGACATGTTTAGACTCTGGAACGCTAAGCTTCCGTTATCGGACTTCTTTAATCATTCCTCGTATAATATCTATAGTACTTACGATACCTTCTGGGTGCTACTTGTTATTCTCGCTAGCGCCTTAGATGTATTCGCATTTATTGGTACCTGCTACCAGTGGCCTTTATAGGGCGTGTACGGTCTTCTTTGCCTTCTATCAGCTATGACAATGACATCCTTCATTCTTTCACGTTGTCCTTCGTAAGGGATATCGGCGACTATTTTTCATATGCTAGCGTGGTAAGTACATCTACACGAATTATCTGTCAACAATAGGTGATTCCCCAAACCGTTCTAAATAAAAGGTAAGTCGCTAGACATATCTTCAATGGTCAGGATAGTCCTCTCATTCTACTTATCGATTTGAGAACTCTAAGTCGTGCCTCTGTCCGTCCTTTTTCGCAAAATATCTTGGGAAATAGTCTGTTATGAAATTAAAACTTGGGTCCTTACGCGGCGCAATCGTCACGGGGTCTCTCTGTCCCAATTATCTCTTCTGCGTTTATAACAATTTTATTAATCTCAATCTGTCTTTTACTACTTAAAGTGTCGGCCACCATATTGGCCTTTCCTTGATGATAATAGATTTCTCAATCACAACTCTTGATCATTTTGACTATAGCCCCTACCTCATGTTCAATGTAAGAAGAAAAAAAATTTGAAATTTTCTTATAAGTTAAACTCTTTGTCCCTTTCAGTGTGAACCTTATCCCAATTATTCTAGATTATTATTAGGACACCTTATATCACGGTCCTTAAGCTGCGTAGATATATCAATACATTTCATACAAAATCCTGTTTTTATCGCCGAGTATTTCTAACAAGAGGCTATTACTAATCTTACCTTCACTTTTTGAAAATTTTATTCCTCGAATTCATACATGATTGGTCTTTCCCGAATTCATTAGTTCTTATCCCGATAGTGTTTCACAGAAGCGTACCTCACTATTATCGTTCTTCTATAACCATGTTAAAGATCCTTATGATAATAACTAAACATGGTATTCCCTTTTTAAAATAACTTACTCATCACGATGCTCCAATTGCACCATCATAGCACTGAGCTTTCAGTCTCATATTACAACAATCGGTTCTCAACTATACCTCTCTTTGTTTGGAAGGCAATTAGCCTTGGAAAAATGATTTTCACGATATCGATGAAATTTAGACAATCTTAACAAGATTTCAAAATCTAACATCTGAACAAATAATGAGCTCTGAATAAAAGAGTCGCAACACTCAGAAGATTTATAACTTGGAAGGAAGAATACAACAAGGATTATCCTTCCATGTCCTTAGAATTTTATATTGTGATATTATAGAGAATATCCATTAAAAGCAATGATTGCTGAATAATAATATCATACGAATGATACTTGTAAGATTTTCCCATTGAAAGAATACTTTTCTTTTCGAATAATGAAGGAAATTTGAAATAACATTCTCAACCAAAGGTTAACCATTGAGGTTTCAAAATGATGTTATTTTGAAGGAAGGAATTTTACTCAATGATTAACAAATAAGGAAGTATATTGTTCTTCAATCACTTTATGATTTTAATTGGATATTCTTTATATAAACAAAAGAATAGAATATTTCATGAACAAAATATTTCATAAAACTGAATATAAATTCTCGTTTGAGTGGGCGACCTAGTTAGGTCTCAATTAAATCATTCTTTGAAAATTTCATCAACAATTAAATTTTGCATATATAATGCACTATGAAATGATTAAAATTTGATTGGAAGTGGAACTAGCAATATAATAACTAGTCCATATCAAGCAATATTATCAACCGGCTAAGAAAATGGCCAACATAATTATTTTGGCCCATAACAACTAGCTAGGATGATTAGCTAGGCTTTTGTCGTATTAATTGAAATTTGGACTAGTTAGGACAATTAACTAGTCATTCATGAGAACATGTGCAACTAGGCATATTTCAGTTTGTTTGTAAAAAAAATCTCAACATCGTAACCACTGAAGAAATTTGTGGCTACCTGGATGACGATTTTGAAATAAAGAGTTTTTAAATTTGGGCCGAGAAAGACAATTATAACTCTAAATTGAGTGGTCTTGGCATCGGAACAATCGATAGACTCTCATCAAATATTTCTTGCCAATAAAATGGTACACTCAGAGGTGCCTTTGTTCACATACTTTATCAGATTCTTAAATAGAATTGAATTCGGAATACCAATTTCAAATTGATACCCTTACTATGATTTTAAAGTTCAATATATAATCTCATCCCGATTCGAAGAAAATGATTCCCGAGGAATCTATGGATATTAAATCATCCATGTTTTTAACAATTTGTTAAATATTTACCATCTTGACTGAGAAGAGTAAGTATGAAAGAAGAATCAAGCGAAGATATTCATTATGAATATTCGTCGATTAATGGAGGAAAGTTTATTAAAATTTCTCGGATAGTTAAAAGAAAATATAAATAGCTCTGAGTCAAACAAGAAGACCATGATCTATGAATGAAAGTTCATGGATTAACTAAAAGAATTGAACAAGTCCTGATGCAGAGAAAGACTATTCAGGATGGTCACATCAGAAGTTCAAAGTAGGGAACGAAAAGGATTGCCTGATATGACTTATCAAGGCAATATGAATGATCAACAGTTTGGAGGGAGTAACGTGACAGTGAGTAGGTGCCAAAATATTTCACTGATTATCCTACCCTCGTCATTATCCATCCAAGGATGATCCCATCTCTTTATTTCCTCAATTTCATGTTTCAACTAGTGTCTCCCTCAATCATCATTTTAAAATCGCTTACTATCTTGACTTTTGCACGTATATCGGTCATTCCGGTGTTTCATCTCGAAGGCCTTAATCATAAATATTCCAAAAGCATCTGTAGGGGCCGATAGGGGCCTGCTACACGCATCCGTTACTAATTACAAGTGGCCAGTTCCCCCTAAAAATAGATCAAAGAGATCTCTCAGGGATCTCAATGCAGTCCATAAGTTCGGTGGCATGTGCATGTAATTGAACATACGTTACTGAATATATTAGAGGTCTACGAGTATATATACGAAGCCTCTGACATCATATCTACCGAAGAATTCCGCTCTAGACTAACATGTCTATCCTTTTTAAAAGGTTCTAAGATCGAACCATCGCTCGTTGTAATCTTACGCCATTTAATTGTAGCCATGCCATCGATTCTCGATGCTCTTAATTTTTAAGCTAAACCATCATAACCTTACATGTTAAGCGCACTAATAATATCATATACTGTACTTGTCTTATGATGACATTATATATTATATTCAAATCTTCCTTAATGGAAATAAAAATCCTCAAGGGTATATCGGACACTATCTCTGCTGAATTCGTTATTAATACGATATTCACATCCTCATTGGTAAAATGACACCTTCAACTAGTTTGGGTAAATAACCTCAACTGTATATTAATAATTAGACTTTATGGTTCTCACACGTGATGCCCCTTCATGGGCAACCTATAAAGAACTACGAGTAACAAGGCTCGTGTTATCAAAATTTACATATGGTGTTGGTAATATCGTCTTTACCCCAAATGCCCTGGAGACTCAGCTCCGAGTTCTACATCCACATCCTTACCAAATCATATATGATTATAATATTTCTTCTCATCATTCTGATATTCTCTAATGGTTCTATTAGTCACACTTTAATACCTCAAATATACATTTAATCTAACCTACACATTGAGGCTACATCCGGTAGTCCAATAATGAACTCTATATGAGCTCTTACGAAATCTCACATCTAGACAAAATCCTAACACTCTCGTCTCTAAGTACTATAACTTAATGCTCAGATACCATTTCTGTAACGCCCCCAAATCCAGGGTCAGGAATCTAGGTCGTCACGCCATCCTTCACTCATGTGTAACCTGTATTGATTCAATAATCCAACAGACCCCAATCTCATGCACACACACACACAAGTTATAGCCTTAGAAATGATGTACAAAATGTAATCTTCTTTTATTACACTCAAATGTACTTTACAGGATCTCAAACAATTATTCATAACCTCTACCTGAAGTTACAATAATTACGACTGATATCTTATACCTGTCTTATACTCTTGCCCACCTGAGACAAAGCTGCCAGGGATTCTCCCCATGACTGCAAGCGGCTAAGTCCCACACCGGCATACTGGTTGTCTGTTGTGGTGTGACATTTAAAAGAAAGAAAGAGTGAGCAATAATGCTCAGCCATAATAATGTACAATATGAAAAAACTGTATGATAAACTTAAGTAAAACGTCATATATGATAATTATGTTTTATTCAAAAATAGTTTTCCTTGGTGATACACACCTTCTTATGAAAACAATTCTTTAATGGATTATTATCCTGCAAATACCTTAATGGTAAACCCAGCACCTAGGCTTGGGTTACGGTATTGCATCATAATTCCAATTGGAAGAATAGGACATTCACTGGAGCCACCGCATACGATGATCAGTCATACTACGGAAATAGTAACCTTTTGTACTAGTAGAAGGACGACACCTTCATATCCCGGTTATCATCTTTGCCGCATTCGGGCTTTATATGCTTCCCCATTTAGCCCCGGTATATTTTGCATACTTCGTATGTCCTTCAGTACACATGGTACTTTCTCATACGGAAAATAAATATGACAGTCTCCCTAGTCCACGAAGTACTGGATCTCTACCCCCCTTGTCCTTTTAAGAATCCTATCATATACTTGGAATCATTGAACTATATCGAAGTTCCCCAAGCGTTTTGCTTGTTGATAGGCACAACTTTACCTCATATATATATATATATATATATATATATACTTCCGAAAGTTTTCGGAGGAAGTACTAAGGATGTGAGTTTACCGTTGTCAACAGATAAGTAAATAAGGGGGAGTTTCTTTCGAAACTATATTCAAAATATTTAAAATAAGTCGAGATAATATTCTCCGACGATTTGAAATTATTCGAATGATTTTCCGAAAATCAGAAAGAATTTTAGATCAGGTTTTATGATTTTTAAATCATAAATAAATCCTTTAATAAATAATTAATAATTAAATATTAATCGTTAAATAATTAAACCTCGAATAGTTATACTTTTAAAAGAATATTGAAATAATATTCCCTAACTTATTTATGTTTAAGTAGTTAAATTAATCTTTAATAGATATAAGTAATCGAGTTTAAAACAAATAATTGTTGGAGTATACTTCTCCTATTTAAAATGAATATCCGAAATAATATTCATTGTTCTAGTGATTAAATATAGTTGATGGAATAAAATCTTTGGAAATCGTTTTAAATAAATTCGAGGTATTTAATACTTCGCAAGTGGACATTGAGTCCCTTAGAATAAAATAAATACGGATTTTCGATCGTCCAAAACATCATCGGGATGATTCCCGGGTATTTACTATAATATACATACCGACCGACACTCGGTCTACGATAAACATGGCATGCTACTCTCTAGCGTTAACATTTCTCAAATATAACAACTCTGGAATACTTCCGGGGTTTTATAAACTTACACCGATCAATCCTATGTCTAAATATATCGTTTCAAATCCGGTACCTTTATTATACCAAAATCATCATATCTTATGATTCAATATATAAAAATTTATAAATCGCCGTAAAACATTTATCATGCATATATTGTAGTATTTAAAAGCAATCACAACACAACAGTTCTAAAAAGGTAGGTTTTGAAAACTTGCCTGAAGTCCAAGATACGTTTCCCGACTTCCTCTCGTTCTGGGTTTTCTAATCAACAAATATCATAATCTTAATCAGTATTCCTAATCCCATCACCAACTCATAATTCTAATAAGTATGATACATCATAATTTTCAATATTCGACCGCCTCGAAATACGTATCAATCCTTGGTTGAAACGGACGGTCAAAGTGGTATTCTAGAGTTGACTTTACCGAATGTTACTATTACGCGACTCGCACTCTATCATTTTTAATAAATTGTAAAATTAATATTTTATTATGAAACCACCTCGAGGAGCTTCTTCAGTGCTTGTAATATTTATCCTAAAAGTTTCATTTTGATAAAATAAATTTAATTAGGTGAAAAGCATTTCAAAAGTTCAGTCAACTATGGAGTTTTACTATTCAAACCGCTTTCACTAAAACGTTGATATCTCTCAAACCGTTAACTCAATTGATGCACCATTTTCACGTGCGCGATCTAGACAAAATTTAGAACACATCATTTAAAAATGATTTTATGATAAAAGGGTGAAAATCCCGAAGTGGCAGTTTCCTAACAGGGGTTATTTTTGACATTCGTACTCCGCGCGACCTCGGCTCCGACATTTTTATAAAATTGAAAAATCAACATTTTTACTTGAAAAATAGATATTTAATTCATAGATCATATTTTTTACCTTAAGAAGCTTTACAAATTGGTTGAATAATGGCGATCTAAATATTGTTCAATCACCACACATCCCGCTCTCGCGATCTACGCTCTATCGGTATCCACACGAATGCTTGAACTGAAGGATTGGATGTATACTAGCACAAACTCGTTTCTTCTTACTCTCTCTATCTTCTCTCTTGGTGGTTAGGGTTCAAATCCTTTTTTATGAAAAGATTTTATAAAACTGAAACATCTCTTTTTGAAAATATTTTCAATCATTGAACTAAGTAAATTGTATGCTTCTTTACAGAATATAAACAGTTAAGGGAAAAAGGGTACATGTTATCACAAGAGTTCATACCTGGTGCAGTAAGATAAAACAGGTATAGTAAAGTAATGATAATGCTGGAAAAAGGAAATACACTGGTCTATATCAAAGTTTGATGGTACAAGCACGAAATGTTTTATTGAAGGCAAGGGTACAACAGGCCTATCCATTAGTCAGCAAGTCTTGTTTATTTATATTCCCACCAAAAGTTTGATTTTACATATCCCACATTATTATACACATATCAGCTGCCCCATCATCTCTGTTGTTTAGTTTTAAGTACTCTCCGGGTCACCTGAATCTCATTCCGAAGTTCCTTCACATTTCTATCGACATCTATAGTCCTGATAATGTGTTGAAATCCCCGGATCTGTGCCAATATGGCTTCTCGTTGCAAAAGAATAGCCTCATACTAGAGATTACTGAAGAAATTCATTATCATGGAATACCAAATGAAATTTCAAAACCAAGGAAATTGAATGAGAAGGAATAGTGAAGAAGATGTAGGTATGACTGGGAGCAACCATATAAGTACATAAGATGGCCAATCCCGCATAGTTCACAACACATAATTCGGTGGCGTCCCACCAGACTCTTTTATCACACTGACAAACAGTCACGCATATGCATTGTTTGCCCCATTTAAGTACTAACTTAACATCCCAAACTATCATCTAAATAAAACTAGGATTGTTTCATAGTGACGAGTTCAAAAATTTTGCTCCGAATAATAATGAGCTTTATAAATTTAACTCGCAAATCCCTATGTCCTTATAAGAAACCTCCACCCATGCTTTTCCTGCATAGAAAAATTAAAGTCTCGAAAATTATGAAAGCTTAACCCACCTGTAGTATAATACCCCTGTATTTTATATAATTATTATATTATCAAAATTTATATTATTTTAATTATGTCTTAAATTAAATTTGTTTATATTCATAGTTCCAGAACTATCTAGAAACTACTTGTTGAGCCGTAGTCAAATACTTGGAAAATATATTGATAAGGCAAAATTAGTTATTGTAATAGTTATATATCTTAGTCAAAATCAAGTTGTAGTTATCAGCTTAGGCTTATAAATAAAAGTTCATAGACACCTAAAGGGTGTACAGTCGTCGAAAAGAAAAAGGAGTGCTGACCTCGGTAAGGATGAACATGAGATGGTTTTAACCAAGTTCATATTATTATTTATATATATTAATATTATGTGGTGTTCAAATGCAGAGAGAATGCTACCCTTAAGGTATAGCCAAGTGTTTGGTTCCAACCTATACTATAAATAAAAAGGTACGTTGTAATTGGGTTATAGTTGGTAGCATTGATATTAATATTTTAATTGATAATCTTATATGAGCATTTAATTTGAGATATTAATTATATATTTCATGTATACATTTTCAGTGCTACACCTCCCGATCCGCATATACTGCTTTGGATTTAAGTTCCCAATCATACAATTGTAAGTTTTAACATATATTTTGTATTATTATACGATTAATTTGTATATTCGATTTATTAATATCTATGATGCTATTATTTGAATCATTATATTAATTTTGAATAATTATGTGTGTTTTATAATTTGTTATGAGTATGAGTTTATAGTTATTTCACTATTTTTTTATATATTGAATGCAACACATGATTATTTATTATAATGCTAGTGATTTTCTAAATCTTTAGATTTTGAGAGTGAAATTTTATAATTATTTTGTCATTCTTTTTAGAAATATACTTTGACCAATCAAATATAATTTTAAAACCTCTCATCTAAACTTAATATGGGTTTTTCTTCTTTTAGTGCTAATATAGCTTGTTTGTGTGTGATTGGTCTTGGTGAAACCATTTTTATAGCTTAGATAAAGACTTACTTGCCATGCACATATTCGGGGTCACTTGCATTATATTTGTGGTTTTTAATATTTAATAGTATAGATTGCAATATTAATTTATTGTCTTTGTTAATTTATTTAATAAGATTGGTATATTGTCATATAATAGCATAATTCATGTTCTTATAAATATAGGTTTGTGTCATTTTATTATTATTAATAATAATATTTTTAACGCCAATTTTTTTTAAAAATAAATACAACCATTTAGTCATATTTCGAGTCTGTTATATATATATATGTTTCTTTCGTCCTCTCAAAATTTTGGTTGGTTGGCTCTCTCACCGGAGTGACTGTACTAGTGTATAATTTTTTATTATTAAACTTACCTTTTAACTAATAAGTATTAATTATTTTACATTACTTGTTTTCGGATTCACAGATTAAAGGTTTGTATACTGGTTATTGTGAATGTCCAGGACATGAGTTCTATGTCCTTTTGTCATAATTATTTTATTAACATATTGGTGCACCCTGGTTCAAGAGCTAGTACTTTTATTATTTTGTTGATGGTTAATATATTCTTTTTATTGATTTTTTAATGGTGTATTATTTTTGTATCATCAAATATTTCAATACTTAGTTGTTTGAGCTAATATTTTGAAATACATTTTGCTGGTTATCAGTGCGTGAAGTCGAGCTACAATTTGGCTAGATTATTTTATTAATATATTTTATGGTCACTAATTATCTAAGAAACAACCATCACGTATTATTTATTATTACTTTGTACATTACTATACTTCCATTCATAATAAATCTAGAAACCGGCCACCGTTATCTTAAATAGTGTGCTTGAATACTAATATATGGTTATAAATTTGTGTTTAGACTTGCGTAGAGAGTATTAGCGACACACTTGATCCCAGATTTTTCAAAGTTAACTTTACATTAATATCAGGTACAAATTCGTTATTTTTTTTTCTTTTCTCTTTTTTTTAAATAATAAAATATTCGTTAAATTTATTCTTGATTCGTTCCCTAAAGTTGTGAGCTTGTTGTACTCAATGTGTACCTATTTGTACGCATTTTCATTTTCGTTTCGATTCCATATTCTTGGATTTATCGTTGTCTCGACTCGTTTATATTGTTATTTTGCATTTTTCTTGCGACTTTGTTTTACTTTGTTTCGATTCATGCAACGAGTTAAGCGACTTTTGTAACCTATTTGTTGGGCTCTTAGACCGATCTGTGTGGATTAATCACGGACAATGTTCATATGGAGTTCGGAGTAAAGGTGAACTAGGCACCAACTTGTATCGGTGGGTGAGTATACGAGCGCGTCTCTGGGGTATGAGATATGATTAGATCATGATCGCTATTGTATTGTTTGGATGTATTTTGCATTCCTTATTTCTTCTTCTGGATTACCGACGAAGAAACTATTGTCCTATACTTCACTGGTGAATGTAGTTTAGCGAGTATAGTTTGTGTAAGAGACCCATATTTGTACCCACCTTATTTGTTATTCAGCCTTACTTTATGATTCATTGCTAGCCAATTATTTTAAATTGTTATCCTACTGATTCGATAAAATATTGATAAATTGTTTCAAAACTATATTGCTGACCTTTTTGTCATTTTCAGTTTAAATCTCTGTGTTGGTAAGACACAATCTATTCGTATTTATATTTTACAATTTGTCTAGATTATATTCGTACTGAGCATTTGGCTCACTCTTTATTATTTTCCTTTCCACAAGTAAATAGGGGTAAAGCGGGAAGAGTGATGAGTGACACCCAGTATTTAATCGAGATTCAGACTAGTGGACTTAATAAATTCGAAAACATCTTTTAGTGGAGTTTACATCCTATTTTTATCATTATTAGAGGATTAGACCATGGATTTTATTATGTTATTTAGCTTTACTACACTATTGCAGTTTAATATAATTTAGACTTATTTATATCGTGTAGTTTTATTGTTATAAAAATAGGGTGTTACATGTAGACTTGTGATTGCTCATTCTCAAATTTCCAAGAGATAGATCATCCCGCTCCAGAAACCCAATTTTCTTTCCATCATGATTAAAGGTTAAAACTTTACTCCCTAGACTCATTTCTATCTTGGCTCGTCCAATAGGCATATCAATAGCATATTCAGATTTATCAATGTACTTTGGAATGTAGTTTGATTTGTAAGGCATTCCTCTCTGCTTTAACTGTATTAGGTTTTTTATGAATGCAGACCATCTGGCAGTTACAGAATTAGTTACTTTGAGAATTTTAGCAATAAGTTCCAATTCCCGCCATGGTTTGTCTCTTAACTGTTCTTGATTCAACCTTAAGCTTCTCCCAGACTCCAGAAAATAGATTATTTTCTATTCAATATGATCAATAACAATTTGCACTGATATGATCTTCTGTAAGTCTTCAAGCATTACATTGTCTCCAATTTCTGTCAAGTAAGAATGCTTTCTAAGAGTCAAAGCATCTTCTACAAATTGATCATCAGCATTTAATCTTTCAAGACCACTTGTGATTCCAGGTTGTCTAGATCGAGAACTTCCACTATAAATCTTCTTTAATATTTCAGAAGAATCTCTTCTAGGTGATGGTTTCTTGCTTCCCCATAGTAGCTTCTTCTTTTCTTCAAAGTAAGTTCTGACTTATCAGAGACTATGTCTTCAGAATCAGGATTTGATAAATCTGCTTGAATTTGATTTGAGAAATTAACAACATCAGTAGAATTAGAGGTTGTGATTGGTTGAATAACAGCTTCTTCTTTAACTTAAGCAATGTCAGAGGTTAAATTCAATTTATCAGCCTAGTCAGCTCCATAAATCTTCCTTCTTTGGTGAGCTTGGCTAACTTATTCTTCTTCAAATCTTTCTTCAGTATCAAAATATGCTTGAACTACTGTATAGATTGGATCTATCAGTATTTGAGATTTAGTTGCCTTAGATACTGATTTCTTCTTTGCAACAGCTTTGGCTTTAGGCTTTGAAATCTTTGACTTCTCTCCTATCTTCTCTTTTCCTTTAAGCTTCCTGTTAGCAGTTAAGATATCTTAAGATATGAAAGATCTTTGATCCTCTGCCTCACTCACTTCCCTTATAACTATACATCTGGTTGGTCTGTTAGAAGGATCATCTTCATAAAGTACTTGAGAGATAACATCAATATCATCATTTATTGTCTTCATGGAATTCTTAAAGTCTTTCTCCATTTATCTTAGCTGTTCAAGATCAACTCCAGGATTTTCTCTTTCAAAGATTCTTCTACTCACCTCAGAGTCAAATGCTTGAATCTTTGGATCCTTGTAGAATAGAGTTATTTTTCTCCCTTTTATTTTCAGAGTTTAAAGATATTGACTTGCTTCAGCACCAGCTTCTATCTCCAGAATACCTTGGTCTTCATTAGCAGCAGTTGTGACTTGTAAAGATTGTTGCATTGTTGTAGTCATCTTTTTAATTCTTTAACCCTTCTTTCATTTCTCTTACTCTCTCCTCCTTGTCTTGATTGAGATCTAGTGATTTCTTTTGATGAAGCACTAACTTCAACTAGCTCTTCACCTCTTCTCCTTTCACTATCCTTTTGTCCACCCTATTACCTCCATCAGGATTTTTATCATCAGTATTTGTCAATGTCAGCTGTTTGCATTTAGATTTAACAATTTTCTCCCCTTTTTGGTATCATCACCAAGCAGTGGAGAAAGAATCAGCTCCATTGAATTCTATACTTCTATAAGTTGATCAGATATTTGAACTTGTTTAGCTTTCAATCTAGCTTGACTGGCTTCAATTGCAGTTTGTCTGGAAACTATTGGTGCAATTTGTTTCTGAATTTTATGATATGTAGTCAGCCTTGATGCAATCAATGATTTTTTGATTTGATTGATTTGAGAAGTTGTTCCTTCTTGAGCTGTATATAAGGATCTGACAACCAAAGTTGATGCTTTTAGATGATTCAGCATATCAGGATTCTCAATCTTCTGTTCTGCTGTTTCCAGATGTCCAACAGCTTTTGTTCTAGAAATAGGATATGTATCATTTTTCATTTAACATTCCAGAGATTATCAAAATAATCTTGTTCCTTCTTAATATCTAACTCTTTCATTTTCTGTTGTCTTACATGTATAGGCATATCTTCAGGGAAGAAAAGGTCATCCTCAGGATCTATAAGAATATTTGAAATATTAGCTTCCTCACCATCATTAGATTCTTGCACTATTTACTGAACTTCATCACCAGCTTCAACATGTAGATTAGAAATTGGTGCAGTATATGATCCAGTAGCTTCAGAAGCTTCCATACCATCAGCAGTTAACTCCACATCTTCAAGAATTGTAGATAAATGAACTGGAGCTTCAAATTTTACTTCCAGAACCTTAGTTTCTGTAGAATGCTGTGGTGACCCTGAAATGGATGAAACTTTACGAATGGACTGTTGTGCTACTTCATCTTCAACAACAACATGGATTTCTTCAGGTGATGGAATTGTGGAGTATATGGACTATTTTTTAGCAAAAACAGGGATTGTCTCATGTGGTGGAATAGTAGAATGTATGGACTGTAAGAAAGTATCAGTACTTAGACTTGTAGGGAGATTAACAGCACTTGGTACATCAGAATTTATTTGAGGTTACAGACTGTTGTTCAACATCTGTTTCTTTAGTACTATGTGCACCTGTAAACATATAACAAGTAAAACTTAATCTCTCTATTCTTTTAAAGTAGTCTCACTACTCCTCACACCACACATCTCATGACTTTTAATAGTCAGAGTTTCCTCACAAGGAATACTAAATCCTATCTCTCATCTACCTCTCCTTTTGCCAGGAATGATCCTGCCTCTCTTTAATTATGTTTTTCTCTCAATCTTTTCACACATCTCACAGAAAAAGCTCAGAAAGATTGTCCTACAGAAATAAGAGGTGACTAAGGAAGGGTGATACGTGGTCATACAACTAGAGGTAGTCCTTAAATAAGGTCTAGAAATAATCATACCAACATGATTTATGTCATGAAGAATAAATGCTGAAAAGACCAAATCAGTATTTAGAATAAATGCTGATAAAGTAATAACAATATTTATACCTTGTGAATCTGAAGTCATAATTAAACTCATAGTTAATACTGTGGTTATGATAGTTGTTGTTCACCAATAATGGGAACCTCCATTTGAATTGTAGAGGATTTGATCAGATTACTGTCATGTACCATGATATCAAACCTTGTTCTTCTTGCAAAGAACTAACACTTGAATGTGTTTATTGAAAGCTTTCACAGAGTCTTCAGTAAAAACTGATAAAACCTCTGTGTCTTTGTTAGTATCATTAAGATCTACCTCAACAAATAGTCTCTAACCAACTTAATGTTGTTTCTGAGTGGTGAACATAACTCCAAAATTATGTCACTTGATTTTTGGCAACATTTGAGAAATGAATTCACGTATTTCAGTTGTAAGAAGAAATTTAAGATAAAATATATATATGATATTGAGATTGAGTGCAGATAACTTTCTTGAGTAGAAAAGGAAATTTTCAAGAATTTGAATAAAGCATAACACTCAAAGATTATAATCCTTATGAGATCAAAATTAAATCTTTCATAAATTTCTTCTGTTACTTCAGTTTCTTCCTGTAATGTTCTCAACCTGTACTGTAGTGAACATGTGAACTCAAACAGAGATTAGTTTCTCACATGCACTATTGAAAGATATCTGAAATTAAGCATGTAATACTCATTCGAAGATTAATAATCATAAGTATTGAAGCACAAACAAG
The DNA here is from genome assembly GCF_009905375.1 of Apium graveolens. Taxonomy (NCBI): domain Eukaryota; kingdom Viridiplantae; phylum Streptophyta; class Magnoliopsida; order Apiales; family Apiaceae; genus Apium; species Apium graveolens. The sequence continues at coordinate 241,686,441 of NC_133650.1, read as the reverse complement.
ACAGTAAACATTCATTCACTTAAAGAGTCAAAGAAAACAAAAGATATTTTCATTCATATTTAAGAAGACGAGTACAAGATTTACATTTCTAGACATAAAAACCTAAAATAATCTAACTATTCAGACTTCTTCTTCCTCTTTGCAGCCTGCTCTTCCCTAATCGCCATGCGATGATAAATCCTACTAATTGTCCCTGCAAGAGAAATGATATTCTCTTGCAGCTCAAAAGCTGCTTGACAAAAATGTTCCGCCAGTTCAGCACGAAGTTCTTCTTTAAGAAAAACTTCTTCGGTGAAGTAATACAGTTCCAACTGATCATCCCAAGAGAGACGATCATAGAATGAGTTTAGAACTTCAGTTGGGTGATAGATTTCACCTCCAATTCGAACCAGAAGTCCATATGGATCGAACTACATCTTTTCATCACTTGGATTGAAGATTGGCATGTAGCATCCACCATTGTGTTTGTAGAATTGGGGTTGAGCCATTTTTGATGAGTGTTTGTGAAGTTTTGGACAAAATATTTGAGAAATGATGAGTTGTGTATGTAAAGGTAGTGAGAAGTTTTGGAAGTGGAGGGTTTGTATTTATAGCAGAGGAGATAGAAATTGAAAAGACTCTTTGAATTAACCATGTAATAATTAAACATAATATATATACACGATTATGTGTATCTAAGTAAATAAAAACTAATCTCTCTCTTCATATTCCTATTCCCAATGTAAGTACTCAAGTATTATTAGACACTTACATCAGTAGCTAACCCATTTAAGCAATTAAAAGATATTCCACTAACCCACTATTAATTAAAAATACCGAGTAACTATTTATTTTGAATAAATTCAAAATAAGCAATGAGTTATAACAGTCAATCATGGTTTGACCATTATCAGTATTTTAATTACGACTATCAGGATTTATCAGTCAATACTGGTTTGACCAATATCAGAATTTAACAACTACTGACAGGATCTATTAGTCAAAGCAAGTTTAACTAATAACAGAACATATACGCATAATCAGTAGTTCTAACATGCAGCTTTTAGATAAGATTCATAGAAGATAATTGCATGTTATCATGCCATCAACATTTAGCACAATAATCAGTATCTAACAAGTACTGACACATAATAAGATACCATGCTTCAAATATCTGCAGTCTTAATTATCAGAGTTTGAGAATTGTCCTGATATCATTCCCAATTCATTCACCAATCTTGTGAAAATAGCTTCATAGAGAGGCTTGGTGAATATATCTGTTACTTGCTGATCTGTTGGAACAAAGACCAATTCCACTGTACCTGCTTCCACATGTTCCCTTATGAAATAGTACTTGATACTGATGTGTTTGGTCATTGAATGTTGCACTGGATATCCTTTCATTACAATAGCACTTTGATTATCACAATATATAGGAATAACATTAATCTAACCCATAATCCATTAACTGATTCTTCATCCATATAATCTGAGCTCAACAGCTTCCTGTAGTAATATATTCTGTTTCTATAGTTGATGTGAAATTTGACTTTTATTTCTTGCTATACCAAGAAACCAATCTGCCACCAAGAAATTGGTAGCTTCCAGAAGTGCTTTTCTTGTATATTTTGCATCCTGCAAAATCATCATCTGAATATCCAATTAGCTTAAAATATGAATCTCTAGGATACCATAATCCCAGATTCATGGTGCCTTTGAGATACTTCAAAAAAAATTTCACAGCTAATAGATAAGGTTCTTTAGGATCAACTTGGAACCTTGCACACAGGTAGCATACATGATATCAGGTCTACTAGCAGTCAGATATAGGTATGAGCCAATCATACCTCTGTAGTTAGTAATATCTACTGAAGAACCAATATTTACATCTAACTTGGTTGTAGTGGCCATGGGATTTGATGCAGTTGAGCAGTCTTACATTCCAAATCTTTTGAGTAAATTTCTGGTGTATTTGGATTGATTTATGAAGATCCTTTCATCAGTCCATTTAACTTTTAACCCCAGAACGTAATCCAATTCTCCCATCATACTCATTTGATACCTGGACTGCATTAGCTTTGTAAATCTCTCATAGAGTTTATCATTAGTAGATCCAAAAATGATATCATTAACATATATCCGTACTAATAACAAGTCCTTACCATGGTATTTATAAAAGAGAGTTTTGACAATTATACCTCTTGTGAAACCATTTCTAGTAGAAATAGAGCAAGTGTTTCATATCAGGCCCTTGGAGCTTGCTTCAGTCCATAGAGTGCTTTATCCAGTAAGTAGACATGATCTGAATACTTTTGATCAATGAACCATGGAGGTTGTTCAACATAAACTTCCTCTTTAAGTTCTCCATTTAGAAATGCACTATTTACATCCATTTGGAACACATTAAACTTCTTGTGAGCAACATAGGCTAGAAAGATTCTAATTGCCTCAAGCCTTGCAACTGGAGAAAATGTCTCATCATAATCAATGCCTTCTTGTTATGAATAACCCTTTGCAACCAGTCTTGCTTTATTCCTTGTGATAATACCCTCACTGTCAGTTTGGTTTCTAAACACAACTACAAATTTGTTCTTTAGTCTTGGTATAAGAGTCCAGACTTTGTTCCTTTCAAATTCATTAAGCTCATGTTGTATTGTTATTACCTAGTCAGCATCTTTCAGAGCTTCTTCAACCTTCTTGGGTTTAGTTTGAGATAGAAAAGAATGGTAGAGACATTTTGAAGTGGCTTTTATTGTTCTTACACCACTGTCAGGGTTTCCAATGATTAAGTCAGGTATGTGTGACTTAGACCATTATTTTATAGATGGAAGTTGACTCCTTGAAGAAGAACCTCCCCTTGATTCATGAACTCTCTTTTATTTCTTTGATTAGTACCACTATTATTTCCTGATGACCCCTGAATTAGTGTTCCCATTATTATCAGCAATTGACTCATCAGAGTTTGAGGAATTTGAGTCTGATGATCTTTCTATTGATGTTTCTTGAGTTGAATCACTTGTAGTAGTCTCTGGATTTGAATCATGTTGCTACCCCTCAACATATGCTTCAGTGTTAGAAGAATTTTCACTGTTATGTGGAACATCAGAGCTTTGAGTGATATCAGGATTTACTGTATCAAGATCAGGATTTAAAAGTTCAGCATAAGGTACTTCATTTTCAAATCTCAATTTGTCATGGTCATCTGCATCTTCTAGACCTGTTATCTTCTTGTCATCAAAAGATACATGTATAGATTCCATGACTGTCTTTGTTCTCAGATTATAAACTCTGAAGGCTTTTGTGGATAATGGATATTCCACAAAAATTCCTTCATCAGCTTTTAAATCAAATTTGGTCAGCTGCTCCGGATAAGTTTTGAGAACAAAACACTTACAACCAAAAATGTAAAAGTACTTCAAATTTAGATTCTTTCCCTTCACCATCTCAAATGGTGTTTTTCCATGCCTGTTGATCAATGTAACATTTTGTGTAAAGCAAGCAGTTTGCACAACCTCAGCCCAAAAGTAGGTAAGCAATCTTACTTCTTCTAGCATAGATCTTGCAGCTTCTATAAGAGTTCTGTTCTTTTTTTCAACAACTCCATTTTGTTGTGGAGTTCCAGGAGCTAAAAAATCTTATTTTATCCCCTTGAGTTTGCAGAACTCTTCCATAGGGCTATTCTTGAATTCAGTTCCATTATCACTTCCGATGATCTTCACTTTGTATGTTGATCCTTTTTCCAGCTCCCTCACATGATCAAGAAGAATGGATGGAGATTCATCGTTAGTGTGCAGAAAATACACCCATGTGTATCTTGTATATTCATCAACAATTACGAGTGCATACCTCTTCTTGGCAATTGACAAAACATTCACTGGACCAAAGAGATCAATATGAAGTAGATGATATGGTTCAAGAATTGAGGATTCAGTTTTACTCTTGAAAGATGTTTTCCTTTGCTTGGATTTCTAGCATGAGTCACATAAGACATCAAGAGTAAACACTGCATTGGAAAATCCTCTCACCAGATCTTTTCTCACAAGTTCATTGATATTGTTGAAATTAAGGTGAGAAAGTCTATTATGCCAGTTCTAGCTGTCTTTCATAGGCACTCTACTTAATAGACAAACTTCTGATTCATCAGTGTTTGTGGAGACCCTGGATTCATACAAACTACCATGTCTTATGCCAATCATTGCAATCTTGCCATCAGACTTACTGACAATTTCACAATGCTCCTCATAGAAGTTGACATGGTAACCTCTGTCACAGATTGGATTCACACTGATCAAATTATGTTTGAGTCCTGCAACTAGAGCTACATTTTCAATGATGACATTTCCAATTTTGATTTTTCCATATCCCTAGATTTTTCCTAAGTTGCCATCTCCATAAGAAACACTTGGGCCAGCTTTCTCCTCAAATTCTGATAGAAGGGATTATATAACCAGTCATGTTTCCTGAGCATCCACAGTCCAAGACTATAGTGTTCCTCCTGTTACCCTGCAATCAGTAATTGGAATCAGTTAGTGTTTTTAAGGACCCATACTTGCTTGGATCCTTTGGCCTTTTTAAGTTTGTTAACATATACAGCAGAAGACTTTTTATCAGAGTTTATGTTAACATCCTTACTTTCAGTATTTATACATGCAGAAACAAATTTTGCTTTAATTAAAGAAGGTTTCAGTTTATAATAATCATAATACAAACTGTGATACTCTTTACATGTATAAATAGAGTGCCAAACACTACCACAATGAAGACAAGGACTTTGTGTTTTATATCTAACTGTTCATTTTCTAAACTCTGATTTGGAAGGAACAATATTTATCTTTTTATTCTTCCTGCAAGAATTAGCAAGATGATTAGTGCTACCACAGTTCAAACAGGCCTTTCTAGGTGCATTAGGAGGAGTTACATAATTACCATTCTTACTGAGACCTACCTTGCCATTCATGTTTTTCCTAGGCCTTTTCTTCTTGTCTTTCATGTGTAAATCCTTCAGCTTTTTCTTATGCTATTTTTGAGTCATCGAACCAATATTTACTGACTTTGTGTGAACCTGTTCACTCTTATCAGTAATTAAGTTTGATCTAGGTGCTGAGGTTAAACCTTCCTCGTGGATTGACTTGACAGTATTAGCACTTGGATCAAACTTAATGATCTTTATTTGAACCTTGTTAAGTTTGGCCGTCTTTATTGGTTCTGTTTTCTCAGTTTCTTTTCCAATTTTCTTATCAGAATTAGATCTAGCAGCATATCCTAATTCTGATCCCCAACATCCATTTGGTCAAAATTTTAATAACATCTCTTTCTTTAGGTAACTCATTTTCTAGATAATCATGTTTTTTTAACAATTTTTCTTTAACATAAACAACATTATCTCTTTCTTTTTGAATTTCTAGCATGGAAAGCAACTCAATTTCTAGGTGATCATTCCTTTTCTTTAACTCGGAGTTTTCACTCTTGATTCTATTATTCTCTAAGGTTTGATCCCTATAACTAACATGCAGAGTCTTAAGAAATAATCTTAATTCATAGATATCATCAGTATCAAAAGCAAAGTAGTCCGAGGTACTTTTAATTCAGCATTATCAGCCTCAGCATCAGCATTTTCCATGAGAGCATAATTGACTGCATCATCTGAATCTGATGAATCATCTCAATTTCTCTTCTTTGAGATCAAGGCTTGTTTCTTCTCAGCTCTGGGTTTTCTGTAGTCAGCTGCAAAGTGTCCAATTCCATCACAGTTGTAACATCTCTCCTTTGACTTGTCAAGTTTTCCAGATCTTGATTCCTTCCGATCAGTATTTCTTCTATTGTTCCTCTTATCAGAGTTTGAGGAATTGGAACCTTTTCTGGAAAATCTTCTCCCTTTATTAAAGTTCTTGTAGACCATCTTCTTGAAGCTTTTAACCAGTAGGGCAGCCATTTGATCCATGTCTTCATTGTTGTTATGATTACTGTAAGTATTTGATTCATTATCAGTATTTGAGTCATCATCAGAGTTTGATGATTTGGTATCTGACTTTGCAATAATGGCTTTTCCTTTGGAGTAGCTTTTTCTCCTAGCTTTATCCTTTGGCTTCTCTTAAACTTTGAGTGCTACTGGTCTAGATTTAGATCCTTTCCTCTTGCTTCTTTGCTCCATCTCTAGTTCATGAGTTTTCAAAACTCCATAGATCTCATCTAGAGGTGTGTTATCAAGTTGATAGTTATCCCTTATTGATGTGACTTTAAAGTCCCACTTTTCAGGGAGAACAACTAGGAACTTCAAGTTTGAGTCCTCCAAATCATATTCTTTGTTGACAATGGATAAGTCATTCAGTAGTTTATGAAATCTGTCATAGATCTCAGTTAATGACTCATTGTCTCCTGAGTCAAAGTGCTCATATTCTTGAGTAAGTACTGTCCTTGTGTTCTTCTTGATAGCAGTTGTACCTTGACACTTTACCTCTAAAACATCCCATATTTGTTGTCTTACATCCAATAACCCTATTGGACATAACACTACCAAGACTGCGGTGCAAAATGTGTCTGACTTTAGAATCCTTCATAATAGATGAAAGATCTTCAGGAGTATAGTCCTTCCTGTCTTTGTCAACCATTTTCTCTGGTTGTCCACTAACGAAAACAGCTACCTTCATTGGTTTATGAGGACCATCGTAAATCCTGTTTAGATATTCAGGATCTGTGGCTTCCAAACACATGGCCATCCTAACTTTCCATATTGGATATTCGTGTATCTTCAGGATTGGCACCTTGATTGCTCCATACCTACTCATATTACAGCTAATCTGTGATGTGGTTGGGGTTGGTGGTTTTGGATTCAGTGGTTCTTCTTCTTTGTCTGACATTGTGGATTTATTTTCAGATCTTAAACTGTTTTTATGTTAACAACAAGCTCTGATACCAATTATTAAACCTGTAATCAACTATAAAGGGGGGTGAATACAGTTAACGCAATCAATTCAACAAAGCTTCAACAGAATCAACAGTTTTTATATTAACAAATAAAAACTGATTATAAACGTACTCTCTCGAAAGGATGAACAAATACCCCGAAGAGCTTCTAGGTTATGCGAATGATATAACAATGTTCGCAATGCTTATAGAATGAACCTAATTTGTGCTTTATATAGAGCACATCTACACAATGTATAAGGAAATCTATTCTATTAACAACAAGGAAACCTATTACAATGCTTCTGAGATAAAGTCCTTCACGACCTTAAATTCCTCCTTTCCTTCTTCTCTTCGAATCTTTACTGAAGTGACAAGTTTTGATGACATCATCTGATGATCATCAAGTATTGATATAAATACTGATGACGTCACTCTTCAGTAACTGTTGATATAAGTCATGATAGGAACTTCTGATAGTTTCTGTTGATATCATCAATTATATCTAACATTGAACCCCTCCAAAACTTTACTAAAACTTTTTTCAAGTCCTTTATAACTTCCAGTAGTATTAAGTATACGCTTTACATGGTTTAACAAAGTTTGAGCAACCAATCTAATCAAAACTTTCATCATGCATGTGAGATACAACTTGCTTTCCACCCTTGCACTCTTTTATTCACTTTATCTTTTAGAAGACCTATTAAACTTGAATTGTTTCTCCCCAGCATATTAGGTAATCCAAGATATGTACTCAGTGGCAGAGGCAAGATTAAACTTAAGGGATGCCAAAATTATATAATAATTATTTTTCATAATTCTAATAATAATCTATCTAGAGTTCACCCTATGATCACTCACATGTTCAAATTATACATATATGTCGAAATAATTAATCAAAGTTATGAAATTAGCTGGAAAAAGAAAATTTAAGAATGTACAAGATAGATTAGTTTGAGTTCTTTTAGGAACAATCAAGAGGAAATGAGAAGTGTTTTTCTAATGATGAGAAGCTGAATTTTACCATATTTTTGTTGTTTTAATGAAATTTTACTTTAAATTGTGGAGTGCACAAGTTTGAGAGATTTGAAGAACTAGACTTGGACTTTTATATATAGGGCTAAATTTTAGGGAGGGCCTAAACCTACTCTGGGTTGACTATACCTCAACCATTGTATGTACTCCCATCACATGCTTGCGCCATCTGTTATGTATGACATATCCACCCTATTGGATGGCATAATATTTGAAATAAAAAATATCGATGACTTCACAAACTAAAAAACACCGTTGACTTCGCAAGATTCACCTTTTATCCTGAAGCTACCTCGAAAGACTGCAACATGTCCAACATCTTCAGGACTTCTTCTATATTTTATTTACAATAGCGATAGCTATCCTCTGCAAATAGCATATGGGTCATATTCAGAGCCTTTCTACGATTCTTTATTCCTTGAATCCACTTTTGAGCTTCATATTTAAGGAAAAAAGTTGACATTCCTCCCGCACATAATATGGATAATTATGACGATAGTGGGTATCGTTCTCGGAGCCCATAACTCGAAATTATTGGCCCAATTTCTCTCCTGTCATGATTAATTTGATAAATAAAATAAGGAAACACACAGTAAAATCATATGCACCCACCATTCATAGAACAAAAATTGACTTAGCACAACTCTCAAATAATTTTATTCAATCCATTTATATGCCATACTTATGTCAAGTTTAATTGCCATATACTCATCTTTCCCTCTTCACTTTATTTTTAAATAGTGTATCATAACATTATCCGATATGAAGTGTGACGGCCTCAACTTCGGGATCAGGAGTTGACGTCATCCACAACAATAATAATATGCATAATATGATCAAAACCATTAATAATACATAACTACGACCCATTTTACCAAGACCTTTTCCAGGTTTGAGTATGATTTAGGTTACAACTATTACAAAATCGACTTACAAAAAACCATCCTGACGTAACTAACTTAATACAACAACTCAACAGACCATCTTTGGTCCAACACAACTACCTCAGAGGAGCCTGGTACGGATGGAACAGGAACTCTGCCCCGACTATGACGAAAGAATCTTTTAAGCATTTGTAATATATATATATACAAAATATTCTGCAACTGTGAGCAATCAATTGCTCAGCAGTACCACTATATGAATAACAAGTAAAACGATTTAAAGTAAAGCAGTTATAGGAACATAATTCATAACTTGCTAGAAAACAAGTAAAACATGTATAAACTGGATATTCAAAACTAGCATGCTCTATAAAACAATAACATTGGTCATGTGCTGTGTATAAATACCAGAGTCCAATTTTAGCATGCCATTTTCCTTTCCAAAACCACTGTTTCATTACAGGAACCATAAAACCACTTGTCCCGTTACGAGGACCATAAAACCATTTGTTCCGTTATTAGAACCACAATCACAATCAAATATGTATTGGATGTTATCTAGGGACGGCTGATCAGGCCTCCACACATATTATCTAGGATAGTTGGTCGGGCTATCACACAAAATGTCTAAAGTTGATCGGGCTTTCACACAAATTAACCGGATCCGCAGAGACTAGCTAGGTCTCTGATTAACTATGTTGGACTAATCGGTGAAGATAGGGTGTGCAACCGAATTAGCCACTTATGCAATATTATCCAATATATGATTCGTTTTATCCAGTTTTTAAAATCACTTTGACCTATCTCTTGTTAAAATAGTTATGTCACAGCACACTATTCAAAACTTCCTTTCATTTTAATCACATTTTAGAGACAGGTACTTTTAGAAGTTACTTTTCCCCAAAAACATATTCAAACAACATTTTCAAATACAGGGGATACGTAACTTAAAATATTTCTGTTCCATTACGAGATTAAAACCTTAGCTATTCACATATACTAAACCATAAAAGGATGGTCAGGGGTACTTGCCTTGCAGAGCTTATAACTATCACTGACTGATTTTGGACTGACTTGGACGTTCGGCTTTATCGCCTTATTATCAGACTATCCTGGATCCGAATTCAATACTCAGGTCCTTCGCTTGGAACCTTGCTGAGTTTGTCGACTAATCAATAGATTATCTTTAGTCCAACGCCACTCTCGGGCCTTCCGACTATAACCTACAGAGTCAAAATAACCTAATTTAGACATTCGATTATGCTTGACATATCCTCACTAACAATCTACCTGTACGTTAACAAAACCCGACTCGTAATTGTACCTCTTAATACAATACACATAGCAATCATGGTTCACGTACTCAAAACTCGACTTGATATTCTTTTTCGGAAAACACATGTACTCGTTACTTTAGGAAACAGATTGTCAGTTATATTTTACAAAATATTTTATTTATAATTATATATCTATATACATTCGACTGGTATTTTCGATATTTTACTGGATACGATTCCGAAAATCGGGCAGCATCTCCTTTATTTATCGGACTACCGGTCGAACAGAGTCGACGTCTCAATAATCAACAACCTCAATCCAAACTAGTCAATTTCGCAATTACAATCACACTTCACAGTCCCATTTATAAATCCAATTTTGATATAATATAACAAATTACTCATTCTGAGAAATTAAATTTTTACACTAGATATTATTTTATTATTTATTTATATTAGGACTCAGAATTGCATCATCACAGTCCACCGTCAGCTCACAAATGTTCATCACTAACGGCAGCGAAATTCGCGGGTACCCGATTAATTTCAGGTTTTCAACGCGTACTACACCGATTAACTAAACAATTACCACACCAAAATCATTTCATTTCACGAATTGCCATCAATTACTCTTTGCAGAAAAATTGATAAATATAATTTAATAAAATAAGAATTTACACAGAACAGTTTAAGACATCCAAACACAAAACATACACGCGTGTATGCGCACAGATATATACAACTGGCCGCCATGCCGGAAATTTCGGCGGCAACCGGAGGAATCAAGCACAGCCCACCACAAATTACATACATACACACATGTGTACATATAAATTTATAAGTAATATTAAGCCACGCATGACCAGAAAGCAGCCGGCAGTCATCCTCACCGGAGGAGACACGCGGCAACAGAGAAAATCAAGCAAGACAGGAGCAAGGCGGCCGAAACAAACATAAAAGAAAACAGGGCAACAACGCCTGAACTCACCACTGTGGAGAACAATACAGGGAAGAAAGGAGAACAAAGAGAGATTGTTGGGTATAAAAGAAAGCAGCGGGTGGGGGAAAAGAATGGGTAGGATATGATTTTCTTTTTTTTTTAATTATAACAATGGGTAGCAACCGAGATGCTAAAAAACTGCCATGTTGCTGAAAATTAATAGGAATAAGACACGTGTCCAAAAATTAATATGTATCCTTATCAAGCCCAAATTTTTATTCCGTATTTCGCGTTTTAACGAACCAGTGCTCGGGTGAAAATAACCCAAAAATTACCAAAATAGTTTTAAAATGTTATAAATATCCCGAAGTTAATAAAACTTGAATTTCAAAATTTTTAAATCATTTTTGGGATGCAACTTATACCCGCATTTAACGATTAATCGAACCAACTTGCGGGTGAATTTAATCCCAAAAATTTCCAAAATAATTTTAAAATTCTCGGAATAATCCAAACTTAGTAAAATATGAGTTTCGTAATTTTTGAAGAACCTGGAATTAAATACTGATTTTACAAATAAATATAATCAGAAAATCATTTAAAATAAATAATTAATGAAATATTGATTTCTTAATTTTATAAAATCCTAAAAATAATTATTGAAATTTTAAAATCATAAAAATAATTTTAAAGATAATCTAAATATTTATGCAAATAAATTTGCATTAAATCCTCTTTTAAAAGTGAATTTTTTTTAATATAACTCGATAATTAATCACGCAAATAAATCCTGCACATCATAATTCACACATACTAATAATAAACAACACACATCTGTCAAAACCCATATATATATTTCATTTAATTATTTATTCAGCAATTACACTCTTAAAATAATACCAAATATACGAGTCATTATATCATTCCCCCTTAAAAAGATTTTGTCCTCAGAATCTTAACTAACTAAACCAATGAGGATATTTGTCAAGTATATTTGACTCTAACTCCCAAGTAGACTCTTCTACTCGAGGATTATTCAAAGCATACTCACTATAGATATAAACTCATTTCTGAGACCCCGCTTTCACGATCTAGGAATCTAAATTGGTTCGTATACCCTATCTTGATTCAATTGGACATATATTCTTCTGATATACTAACATTAAAACATGCTATGAGTATGTTGCAGCTATGACAATAACGCTAACTCATAGGCAACTTTACCTGATTTTCTCAGTATCTCAAACGGTCCACTATATCTAGGACTCAGCTGCCTTTTGGTTCAAACCTAATCAACCCTTTTCAAGGTATCACCTTTAACAATACAATCGATCCTAATTATATTCTTCATACCCTTTCAATACAAGTCCGCGTTCTTTCTCTGCTTATTCTGAGCTGCTTCAACTCTTTCCCAAATTAACACCACTTCGTCCTTGATGTCGACTTAACTTAGGACTAGACAACTTCCTTTCCTCCCACTTCATCTTAATAAAGTGGGGACCCAGGCTTATGCCCCGACAGAGCTTCGTAGGATAGCAACCCTATATTAGCATGTTAACCATTATTACGGAACTTTATCAATAACAAGGATCATTCCAGTTAAATTTAAAATATATACTCTCAACATATCTGAATCGTCTTATCACTTTGACCCTTCATCTAAGGATGATAGGCGGTACTCATTTTTAACTTAGTTTCCAAACATTCGAACACCTCTTTACTCCTTTCCATCAGTTAAGGCTGGAAAGCAACCTCGTATATTCACTTCTCATCACCTTCAGGTATTTGAACTTCAATTTTCACTCTTTCCAATTCTTTTTCCTCAGTGATCTTAGTCACATTCAATCCTTCCCTTCTGTACAAGGCATCTGTTACTATACCGGCCGGCTTAAATGGTCGTTAGTGGAATAATCGGAATCTTTTGTTAATCTCAGCCCAAAATTCATACTTAAAAACTTAACGTATAGTTACTTCCCTGCTAATCTTCGTAAGGAAATCCTTGGGCGTTCTGCACAAAATTTCTTAATCTTTGAATAGCTGAGGATGTTATTAATAAATACGACCGACTTACCCAAGTACTCCTTATACACCATGTTCACTGACGGATACACTTGTTAATCCAAATAACATTACCAGAAATTGTACTGCCCAAATTTCGTTCTAACCGCAGTCTTTGATACGTATTCACCATTTTTTTAATCTCTCATTAACAGTACATAATCTTATAATTTCATTCCTCTTCTCCTATAGCATCACTGGTGCGCCCCACAGGGATATATCTGGTATGATCCCCTCCCTTTCCGATAATTTCTATAATTACTTAATTAATTACTTCATTCCCATTGGCCTCTGGAGAGACTCCAGGGCATTTATTCATTACTCGAACTTCTTCCAACTTAAATACTTTTGTTTTCTTCATATCTCTATATATGGTGAATATACCTTATATCCTTGGCTCATTAATTCCTTCTTTCGCATGATTGGAAGAACTTCTTATCTTATTTCTGCCCCTTAAAAAAACTTACCTTAATATTGGCTTCCGTACCTTTTGCAATTTGCTTCTTTTGGAAATCAGTCTTTGCCTCATGACAGGATAACCAATTCGTTCCTAAAATCGCATTGAACTCTTCTAGCTCGAAGGGTGTCAAATCAGTTGAAAAAGAATACTCGTGGGTTCTAACGGACAGTTAAGACAGAGGTGACTCACCGAAAGTCTATCTTGATTGACCACCCTTATGGTTAAGGGCTCGGCTAAGTCTTCTAATATCAAATTTGTTTTACTCACACAGATCTCTTGGTCATTTTGAAAGTTCTGCCTCTAGCTATGCTGGATGTTGGCCGTTGGGATATAGTATTTTGAGTAACCGTTCCACAACTCCTTGCAATATGCCCAACTTTCCCACAATTGTAACACATAACTCCTGGATTTTCTGGATTGCATTCTGATGCATAATGACCCGTATGACCACATTTGAAACATTGAACATTCTTTTTGCACGAACCACTGTATTTCGTGTCACAGGACTTGCAATCTACTGTTGACTTGACTGACTGGGTTGGAGTGGAAGCAACTGAAGTAGCACTAGACCTAGCCTGAGAGAAACTCTGTCTCTGGAATCTTTTACTCCTGTTTCAGACAACTGATTCTGAAACTCCTGACTGGATTCTCCTTGGTCTGCCCCGTCTATAACACCTTCATACTTCCTTTTCTTACCACCCTCTTCCTTAACATCCAACTTTTGATCACTTTCCATTACTAGGGCGGCCTGAACTACGGAAGAGTATATCTTAAGTTGCAATGCCATAACTCCTCTGCGAATTTTAGGCTTCAGCCCTTGTTGAAACCTCCTTGCCTTTTGGGTCTCCGTACTTACATATTCAGGAATTAATCGGGCCAATTCTGTAAACTTGGCCTCATACTCCAACACGCTTCTTTTACCTTGTTTCAGTTCTAAAAACTCGACTTCCAACTGATTCCTTCGACAATCTGGAAAATACTTCTCCAAGAACAATTCTGTAAATCTCGTCCAAGAAACAGGGCCTTCTCCTTCCAACGCACGAGTGGATTCCCACCAATAATTTGCTTTGTTCTTAAGAAAGTAAGTCGCATAATCCATTTTAAGATCGTCATTCACTTGAGTGAGGGTAAATGCCTTTCCACTTTCTTAAGCCAATTTCTGGCAGTAACAGGGTCTACTTCGCCTTTAAACTCCGGGGGCTTAACAGACTAGAAGGACTTAAAACTAGTAGTTTGGTTGGGCTCTCTTTGTTGATATTGTTGCTGCTGAATCTGTTGGATTAACTACAACTGCTGTTGCTGCTACTGGCGCAACAAATCTAGAATTTCATTTATAGCTGGACCCTCAACAAAACTATTACTATTTTCTTTAGACTGGGTAGCTTTCTTGGGTGGCATTTTCCTGAAATATAACAGGGAATTTATTCAAAAACATAACGAGGATGTATAACAAAAATATCACCGTTCAAATGGTGCACTTGTGTTAGGAAAATGCTGCCCAATCAAAGCACCCATGTCTTTATTATCAGGTACCATTTATAAAAGATATCTAGATTAACAACACTAGCAATAATAGCAATGATAACAGTAGCAGAATCAACAACAGTGCAGAGAAACTGAAATATAAAGATACTAAACACTGTAGCATGACTTCTCAATCTAACAACAACTGATCAACCTCCCAGCACCATTAAGAATACATCATTAACAATTTGATATACCACAAAACTAGACGGACTATAATAGTCACCAATCAAAAAAGGGTAAACTGGTAGGTCAAGTCAAACTTAAGGAATACCGGACTTGGCTGACGCACTAGTCTGAGTTTCAGTCAACCATCCCTCCCAAGGCAATTTCTTATCTCTTGCAAATAACCCATCTTCCACGGAGTTAACTTTTCTAAAGCTGCAACCTTCAATATCGAATCATGAATCCTCTCTACTATTTTCATTTCTGAAGTAGCAACCAGATGTAAAACTTCTATCCCTCCGGATAATCAACTCTTATTTACTTTCAATAACCAGGGCTGTCTATTTATAAAAGCTACTGACGATTCATTGCCTCAGAACTTCAAATGAAATTTCAAAATCAAGGAATCAAGAGTACAAGGAAGAAAAGTGAAGAAGACATAAATACAAATGAGAGCAACCATACAGGTACGTAAGATGGCCAGTCTTAGTACCGCATAGTGTATAATACATAATTCAGTGGCGTCCCACCATACCCTTTGTCACACAGACAAACAGTCAAATCATATGCATTGTCTGCCCTCAATCAACTTACAGAATCACCAAGGAAGGAAACAATGTTTACATAGAAATTCATAAATAAGAAGGGGAGAATCTGATTTATAATGAGATCAACAGAACCCTAAGCTGCTTACTTTGCGTTCTTAACTTTCTCACAGGAAAAATAAGCAACTTATGGGATAGTAAACAATTATTCTGGGAACAAAATACGACTCAAGGAAGAAATATAAGGATTCAAGATATAAACCACAGTACTGGTCCATATTCACCATGAGACTTGGTTGTCATAGCAGCCGCTCACTATTATCATTCCATCTGAACTCACCGATGTCGCATACTGGGTCCAGCAAAATCACTTGACATAAAAAATGCGATATTTAGAAATAACATTTATGTCTCTTCAGCTGACATATCAAGGGTCCCTCAGAAGCTGAATTCTCTCAATCAGACTCGTTTTCTCGAGAGGAAAACTAGAAATCTCTATCGGACATTACCAATAATACGTATACAAAGGAGACGTACTATAGGCTAGGGCAGTTCCAGCCAACCCTCAATAGACGTCAGGGTTACGTCTCTGAAACCCTTGACTGAATTCATAGATTCGCTCCTCAGATTGAGTTGCTGAATCACCGCTTCATATAAACCTTCCTACACTCTTATGACTCTACTCTTAACCTAAATCAGGGACTCAAACTTGTAGCTCTGATACCAACTGTGACGGCCTCAACTCCGGGGTCAGGAGTTGACGTCACCCACAACAATAATAATATACATAATATGATCCAAACCATTAATAATACATAACCATGACCCCTTTTACTAAGACCTTTTCCAGGTTTAAGTATGATTTAGGTTATAACTATTACAAAACCGACTTACAACAAACCATCTTAACGTAACTAACTTAATACAACAACTCAACAAACCATCTTTGGTCCAACACAACTACCTCAGAGGAGCCTGGTACGGATGGAACTAGAACTCTGCCCCGACTATGATGAAAGAATCTTCTAAGCATTTGCAATATATATATATAAAACATTCTGCAAGGGTGAGCAATCAATTGCTAAGCAGTACCACTATATGAATAACAAGTAAAATAATTTAAAGTAAAGTAGTTATAGGAACAGAATTCATAACTTGCTAGAAAATAAGTAAAACATGTATAAACCGGATATTCAAAACTAGCATGCTCTGTAAAATAATAACATCGGTCGTGTGCTGTGTATAAATACCAGAGTCCAATTTTGGCATGCTATTTTCCTTTCCAAAACCACTATTCCATTACAGGAACCATAAAACCACCTATCCCGTTACGAGGACCACAAAACCATTTATTTCGTTACTGGAACCACAATCACAATCAGATATGTATTGGATGTTATCTAGGGACGGCTGATCAGGCCTCCACATAAATTTTCTAGGATAGTTGGCCGGGCTATCACACAAAATGTCTAGGAAAGCTGATCGGGCTTTCACACAAATTAATCGGATCCGCAGAGACTAGCTAGGTCTCTGATTAACTATGCTGGACTAATCGGCGAAGATAGGGTGCGCAACCGAATTAGCCACTTACGCAACGTTATCCAATATCTGATTCATTTTTATCCAGTTTTCAAAATTACTTTTACCTATATCTTGCTAAAACAATTTTGTCACAACACACTATTCAAAACTTCCTTTCATTTTAATCACATTTTAGAGATAGGTACTTTCAGAAGTTACTTTTCCTAAAAACATATTTAAACAACATTTTTAAATACAGGGGATACGTAACTTAAAACGATTCTGTTCCATTACGATATTAAAACCTTAGCTATTCACATATACTGAACCATAAAAGAATGTACAGGGGTACTTGCCTTGCAGAGCTTATGACTATCAATGACTGATTTTGGACTGACTTGGATGCTCGACTTTATCGCCTTATTATCAGATTATCCTGGATCTGACTTCAATACTCAGGTCCTTCACTTGGAACCTTGCTGAGTTTGTCGACTGATCAATAGATTATCTTTAGTCCAACGCCACTCTCGGGCCTTCCGACTATAACCTACACAGTCGAAGTACCCTAATTTAGACATTCGATTATGCTTGACATATCCTCACTAAAAATCTACCAGTACGTTAACAAAACCCAACTCGTAATTGTACCTCTGAATACAATACACATAGCAATCAAGGTTCACGTACTCAAAACTCGACTCGATATTCATTTTCGGAAAACACATATACTCATCGCTTTAGGAAACAGGTTGTCAGTTATATTTTACAAAATATTTTATTTATAATTATATAGCTATATACATTCGACTGGTATTTCTGATATTTTACAGAATACGCTTCCGAAAATTGGGCAGCGTCTCCTTTATTTATCGGACTACCCGTCGAACACAATTGACGTCTCAATAATCAACAACCTCAATCCAAACCAGTCAATTTCGCAATTACAATCACACTTCACAATCCTATTTATAAATCTAACTTCGATATAATATAACAAATTGCTCATTCCGAGAAATTAAATTTTTACACTAGATATTATTTTATTATTTATTTAAAATCCAGCATCTTTGAATATCTTCAAGTTAGCATGGAAATACGCCTTTGTTCTTTAAAACCTGTAAATAGGCTGCCACATTCCATTTGCATCTAAACAATCCATTTGACTGTCAAGTCACTATCAACTGTAATTTGAATTAGAACATCCGTTGAAACTTCATTGGATCATCCATTGAAACTTTGTTCAAACATCGGTCGAAGCTTCATGTTAGTTAATGAATCACACACAAGGGGGGGGTGAATGTGTTTTTTTGATTTTAGGCTTTTCTTGAAAGATAATGGTTGAACAAAGTAAATTAAATCTTGTAATGAAAAGTGTTCATGCAGAAATTAAACTTGCACAAAATAAAGAACACAGATCTTCAAAACTCACTTAATTTTGTATTAAAAATTAAGATGTTTTGCTACAAAATTTCTAAGCTCTTCGAAGTTAAAGAGCTCAGCTTCTTCTCGAGAGTGTTACAAGAATTTTGATCTAAATTGTTACATCTAACTAGAGGACCAGTGTTAATTTTATATCTTAGTTAACTGCTGTTTACACAGTGGATAATAAACATGCAATTAACTTTTCTAAACTGTCACTTGTCATTTTTATTTATAGAAAATCAAATCTTCCATTTCTGGCTTAGCATATCTTTATCCTGTGTTTACTTTTATCTTCCTCTGTCAGTTAATCTTTGCCATTGATCTTGCACACTCTTCAAGCTGCTTTTTGTAGACTTGTCAATCCAGCTGTTGGATTGTTTGTTGATTATTTATCTTGGATATTGAACTGATCTGCAATTCTGTACTTTGAGACTGTACTTCAAGATCTCCAGTTTGAATTAATAGAACACTTGACATCTCGATAAGTACATAGGCTTATCGAGATCTCTAGCACTCCATAATAAGTTTGGCTTGTAGAGGTCTTCAGCTTGTCGAGATCTCTAGTCTTCATAACTTCACTTTGACTTGTAGATATCTCTGAGTTCTCGAATGAATATAGACTTATCGATAACTCTGAGTTCTCTAGTGAAGGAATGACTTGTCAATATCTTCTTGAGTTCTCGAGTAGTTTTCCTGACTTCTCCACTCCCGGTGGATATTGCTTATCCGTTGAGTAGATATATAGCTCATCCGTCGAGTAGATATTGCTCATCCGTCGAGTAGTTGTTGTTCATCCATCGAGTGGATATATAGCTCATCCGTCGAGTAGATATTGCTCATCCGTCGAGTAGATATTGCTTATCCGTCGGTACTCTCTAGAGTTTGAATGACTTCTCGATAAGTCATTCTGGAGTTCTCGAATGACTTCTCTATAACATTAAATCTGTGACTTGTAGAGATCTTGACTTAGAACATTTTTCTCCAAACAGATTTATTCAACTCCAAGCTTCTTCAAAATTCTTCTGAGGCATGATCTTCTTGATCTTCTTCCAGATAAAATCCTTAGGCTTGATACTATTTTAGGAAAAAGATTCCAGTCTGCTCCTTTGCAATTTTACAGACTTTAAATGTTACAAGTACAAAATACAAATTTAGATAACAATGCAACTTACTTAGGGTTGACCCCAAGCTTAACTGATTACTGAAAATAATTGTTCATTAATCTTCTACTCAGATCATAGATGCTAATGACATTGTTAGCTCCAGTAATCTTTGACATCATCTATGATATATTACAATCTCCCCCCCCCCAACTTGTTCATTATGAAATTATGCACAAGTTCTGATTGATGATGTCAAAACTTTATCTAAATGTAGAAACCAATCTTTCCATTTGATCTTCTTTTGTGAGTTGCATTTAAATTTACTCTTCCTGCTCCCCCTATCAAGAAAAGAATATTATTATCTGGCAACATCCATTAGCTATTTTGGCATTTAGATATATTCTCCCCCCTTTTTGACATTATCTTCAGGAAGAAAGATCCAGCTAGATGCACATTGTTCAAGTTTTTGTCAATGTCCATTTAGAACACTATCAACAGCTTCAACCTTTAGTGAAGTCTGTAGTGATGAGTTCATCAAGTAGAATAGAATAGGAAATTCCTAAGCTCTCTGTTCTTTTGAATAAGTAGTCTCACTACTTCTCACTGCACTAGTCTCATGACTTTTAAGAGTCAGAGTAACCTCACAAGGATTGCTAAATCCAGACACTCATCTACCTCTCCTTTTGCCAGGAAGGATCTAGCCTCTCTTATTTTCTGTTATTCTCTCAATCTTTTCTCACATTCTCACATAAGAGGCTCAATTATTGTTTGTCATACAGAAATAAGAGGTGGCTAAGAAGAGTTTATCTGTGATCATATGAGTAGGGGAAATCCATATAGGTCTAATCATACTCATTTCACCAGAAGAGTGAGTTCATAAACATCTGTGACTAGGGTCACAGTTTGACTCACAAATTACTCTGTGGTTTTGACAGAGTGTTGTCCTCCACTTATAGTGGGAACCTCCAATTGAATTGGAGGGGATTTGACTGGGTTACTGCCATGTGCACCAGCCTCAAACCTTTGTATTTCTTGCAACATACTAGCACTTGAATGTGCTATGCTTGCCTTTCTTATGATAGGATCATGGGCAATTGTACTTCTAGCTTCAACTGTAGAGGAATTTTTTGCTAGAGTTATGAGGGGAGTTGTTCCTTCTTGAGGAACCTCCAATTGAATTGGAGAGGATTTAGATAGCTCCCCCTCAGAAGTACTACCCTCAAACCTTTCAGTCTGTGAAGACTGTTTTGCACATGAAGGTGCATTAAAGGTAACCATGGGGTCTTCAGTAAAGACTGGTGAATCCCCCATGTTTGTGATGGTGTCATCAAGGTCTACCCCATCATGTAGCCTCTCACCATCTAAATAAGGTGTTTGGGTGGTGAGCAAAGCTTCTTGAGCTAAGTCACTTGATTTTTGGTGCACTTGAGAAATGGATTCAAGTGGAGTTGAAATTAAAGAAATATTAGATAAAAGAGATTGTTGCTCAGTTGTGAGTGTTGGCAGCTCCCCCTGAATAAATGAGGGAGCTTCAAGAGATGTGCTCTCACAGTGAGTGTCTTCCTTGTTTCTCCTACCATACACTTGAATTGCTTCTTGTGCAGGCTGTGCAGACTCACTCCTGGTTGTTTTTACAACTGCATCCTGTTGGGAGGATGTACAGGAAGATAGAGTGGTCAGCTCAGTTTATTTACTTCTTTTGGATCTTTTGACCAGAGGTGGAACTCTTTCAGCTTTCTCCTCACCATTCTCATTTAACATAACCAGGTTTATCCTCTTTCTCTTCTTTTCACTGACCTCATCTTTTTGAGAAGATGAGGTAATGGGTTTCCTAGCTTCTAAGGGTTGTGAAATAATGGTTGCAGTTTGGGAAGATCCCTGTAGGTAATCCTGTGTTTGTACTTCCACAGGTTCAGGAATCATAGATGTACTAGATTGTGCATTAGATCTCATGTCAGGCATATGATAAAGATAAGTCTTAAATCTTTCCAACATAAATGGAGTGATTTTCAGATTACATTGACCTTATTCTTTGTAGTAAGTGAGCCAAATATTATCTTGGACACTTACTTATAATTGCCTATCTTAGTACTATCTATGCCATTCAACAGATGTATGTCAGCTACTTTATTATTTAAAGTGGACATAATAAATCTAGGAAAGAATATTTCCTTACCTCTAGCTGTTAGGGGCATTACCAGCCTGGTTGCAAGTTCTTCCAGGATCAGTAGACCAACATTCAGGTGTCTGTTGTGGGTAATTGAATACACCAGCTTTTGCACAACACTTGAGATATTGTCATATCCAGTTTTTCTGCAAGTAAATGCCCTTACTACAGAGTCAAAGATGAATGACCACTCCTTCCTTAGATTGGTTATGTTTAAGCTTGACAGGTTGATTCTCCCACCATAATTGATGAAGTCCATAAACTCAGTCAGCTCATCAGGAGTTGGTACCTCCACCAGATTCTCAGTTGGCAGCCCCAAAGCTCTATTCACATCTTGATCATTGAATTCTATTTGTTGGCCTCCAATTGTGCATCTCACCACCAGAGAGAAAGAGTTGTTGTTAACATCAGTCCTCACTACAGCTGTAGTCCATAAATCATGCAGCACATCTAGATACAGTACTGGATTTGCAGTCAAAGCACCTACAAGATAGGATTCAGACAGCAGTTTTACAAACCCCTTGAAACTATCAGGAGCTTGGTTTGCATCAGTGAAAACAAGATAGTTAGTTCCTTTCTCCGGGATAGATGCCCTAGCAATATTTTGAGCCATAGTTGATTGATGAAAATGAATGGGTAGGAAAAATATATGAGAAAGGATGAAAAATGAGAGAGAAAATGCTTATGGATTGAATGCTAGGTCACTTTAGATCTCGAAAGCTGTAAGTATAAGTATGTATCGATAAGTCTGGGTATTTATAGTAAAACAGATGACTTGTCGAGAACTCAAAAATGGACATTTGGAGTTTGACTATCGAGAAGTCATTTAGAAAAATGAAGTACATATCGATAAGTCATTTTAAATTACTCTTATAGAGAACTCAAACTTGACTTATCGAAATGTCAAATAAATACCCAGTTTGTCCAAAAAAGAGGACTGAATTAATTCCAATTTTTATTTGAATAAATTCAAAATAAAATTAGAATAAATTTTCCAAAAGTAATTTACCAAAATGATTTATCAGTTTAAATTATCTCAGTTCTGAGTTATTGATAAGTCGAGAATTGTACTTGTAGAGAACTCTGTGAATGAACATTATTAGAGAACTTTACAAGGACTTATCGATAAGTCATTTTAAACCTATCGGGAAGTCACTCGAGAAGTCACTCGAGAAGTCAGTAAGTTGACTTATCGAAGACTCACTCGAGAAGTCCTAAAATGACTTGTCGAGAAGTCAATTTATACTTATCGAGAACTCAGTTCTCTAGATACTTTTGGTTAGTGTAATCCTGCCTTGTATTAATTTTATATATTAAGGATGTAAATTAACAACTAAGCAGTTTACTCAGAATTTGAGAAATTCCAAGTTAAATGAATTTGAAAAATAAATATACAGAGATTTCTGAAATATTCATAATTTATATTTCAGTTAATTTCCAATTTAATCAAATTAATTTTGATTTACTGGAGATTAATCTGCTACAAAACATTAGCTGAGTTCTTGCCTTAGGATGAAGAATCGAGCATTCCAATTTCACTTACAGATCTAGTGAAAGATACTTCATCCAAAGGTTTAGTAAAAATGTCAGCTATTTGTTTTTTTGATGGTACAAAATAAGTTTAATGTTAAATCAGGATACAGGTCTTAGAAAGACAGAATTGACATTTTCCACTAGAACTCTTTCTGTCAATTCTCCATCCAATAGAATCTGTATCTGTGAAATCAACAACTCCAAAACTGATTCCCTTGGAATGTCATAATCCCAAGTTGAGCTTCCTTCCAGTATCTGAAGATCCTCTTTCTCCCCCTGAGGTTGGGCAATCAAACTCAGGTGTATGAGATGAGCTTCCATTGCCATGATTCTCTTGTTGAGTAGTTTCTTCATTTCCTGATACCTTGGTGTAGAAGCAACAAATACCATCCTTATTTGTTGAGTCAAAAATCTTCAACAAACAAGCTTCCTTTCCTTGCTCTCTTAAGAGCAACTTCACCAGTTTTCTTACTGATAATAGTGCATTCTCCTTGTAGAATAAGACTTGAGACCATTGTCTACAATATGCTAATTCTGAAAAGACTCACTTCAAGATCGGCTACCAGTGCTATATTAATCAAAGAAAACATTTTCAAAACATTCTTGCCATATCCCATTTTGAATCATTTGCTGTTATCTCCAAAGATCACAAATGGGCCAGCTTTCTTCTCAAATTGTGATAGCAGGTTCTTATCACCTGTCATATGTCTGGAACATCTACTATCAATGATCCATATGACTTTCTTCACTTTTCCCTGCACACAATGAGATTCAAGTGTGTTTGGAAACCCAAGCAGTGTTGGGTAGTTTCTTCTTGGTAACTCTTTCAGGAGAAGTAGAATGAGTAATTTTACAAGAGACAGAATTCAGTGATTGTTGTGCATATTTTCCTTCTGATGTAGACTCATTTCTTGATTCTTTAAGATCTACTCTCAGTTTATGACAACTCTTCATTACCTTTATGTTAAAAGGAATGCAGTCAAACTTGTCACGGAATGAATATGGATCATTAGAATTAGCTTCATTGTATTTGCAAGCTCCTTCAGCTGGCTTGCTAACAACCTTTTACAAAGGTAAGTTAGATGATTTGAAGAGCCACATTTTTCACACTTCTTTCTAGGAGCATTTGCAACATATGTAAAATTATTACTTTTGTTTATCCCTATTTTTCCATTTCTATTTCTCTTTTTCTTTCTTGCATCTTCAGCTTTGGTTTCTTGAACAGGAGTCTTGGGACTGTGTTTGTTCATGAGCTTCTCTTCAGTTTTTGAAGACTGAACTGATTCTTCAGTTTTCTTTTCTTTATCTACATCAGCAATTTCTTGCTTGATTATCAATTCTTCTTCACTGAAGTTGACTACACATGTTGTGAATATAGGTGCATTAACCTCTTTCAAAAAGGTTGGAGCATTATCAGTCTTCTTGGCTTTCCCTTTGTCACCTACAGTCATCTTTTTATCACTCATGTCTTCATAGTCAAGGCCAATAGCAATGTTTGCACATGGCTTATTCTTCTCATGATACTGTTCAACCAGTTCAGATGCATTTCTGAAAGATTTCATTTTTACTTCATTCTTTTCTAGCTTCTCCCTTAACACTGCTTCAATTTCATTTGCACACTTGAGCTTGTTCTTGAGATAAGCATTTTCTTGTTTTAAAGCTTCAAGCTCAACCAATAATAATTCAGTTTCTAGCTTCTCACTCTCAAGCTTCTTATTTATCTTTGTTAATCTGCTAACTTCTTCATTAGCAGCAACCATGCTTATGTGAATGTGAAATATTTCTGTGCTCATCTTTTCAACAGTTTCCTTGTATTGTTTGTCCTTTTGATGAGGATGATTCATCTTTCTCCAAGGCCATTAGAGCATAGTTTCCAACTTCCTCATCTTCATCATTATCTAAGTCGTCCCGACTTTTTCCCTCTGCAATATAAGCTTTGCTCTGTTACTTTTTCAGAAGAGCTTCATACTTTGATTCCAGTTCAAGATAAGCTTTGTCTTTCTTTGCCTTCTTGGGTTTCCTGCATTCTGTAGCAAAGTGGCCTAGTTCATCACAATTGAAGCACCTTATATTAGATCTGTCAACAGATCCAATTTTGTAACCACTCTTGCTGTCAGAATTGTACTTCCCTTTCTCTTTCCAGCTGTTGTCTTTATTGAAGGATTGTCCTTTATTCCTGAAGTACCTTGGCTTCTTTACTCTAATGTTAGAGAATTTTCTAGCTAGATAGGCTATAGACTGATCTAGCTCATCCAGTTCTTCAAGAGTGTAAAACTCATCCTTTTCCAATTCTAATATGACTTGCTCCTGTGGATCATTTGTTCTCTGCTCACTTGTTGAGGCAACTGAAGTTTGGAATCTTAGTTCATTATTGAATGAGTGGCTTTCATTAACAATTAAAGCACTTGAGCCATCCACAATATGTCCTTGACCAGACCTCGGCGATTGCCTCTGAATCATCTCTAGCTCATATATTTTGAGAATCCCATATAGAACTTCCAGAGTTATTCTGCTCAAGTCTCTTCCTTCCCTGATAACTGAGATTTTCTGTTCCAAATGGTCAGGGAGAGTAAGCAAGAACTTTAGATTCACTTCTTCAACTTCATAGTATTTGTCATGAAGCTGCAAGTCATTTATCAGCTTGTTGAATCTTTCAAACACATCATTAATGCTTTTCTTAGGTTGAGCCATGAAGCCTTCATACTGTGAAATCAGTATCCTTCTTTGATTAGATCTAACCT
The DNA here is from genome assembly GCF_009905375.1 of Apium graveolens. Taxonomy (NCBI): domain Eukaryota; kingdom Viridiplantae; phylum Streptophyta; class Magnoliopsida; order Apiales; family Apiaceae; genus Apium; species Apium graveolens. The sequence goes on along the minus strand of NC_133650.1, from coordinate 241,660,184 downwards.
CCTCAGTTCCTTCACATAGTATCTCAATCTTTTCCCATATCTGATTGGCAGTGTCACGGTTGATAATATTGTTGTACATCACATTGTCAAGTGACTCAATCAATATCATTTGCAAGCTGTTATCTAGGGAAACCTTCTCCTTTTCAGGATCAGTATACTCAGCAGGATCTTTTGAAGCATAATGAGCTGGTATGACAATGTCTCCATCTGTAGACTCCTCAATCCTTACCACAGGAATGAAGGGTCCATTCTTGAGGATCTGAATGTAGAATGGATTGGCCATCCTGATAAACAGCATCATTTTCTTTTTCCAAAGAGTGTAGTTAGCTTTGTCAAAGGTAGTAATTTTGATGCTACCGATTTTCTGTGTATTCATTCTTCCACGATCTTGAATCTGTTTTCTTTCAGATTTAGCTCTGATACCACTTGTTAGGTAATGAATCACACATAGAGGGGGGGTGAATGTGTTTTTCTGATTTTAGGCTTTTCTTGAAAGATAATGGTTGAACAAAGTAAATTAAATCTTGTATAGAAAAGTGTTCATGCAAAAATTAAACTTGCACAAAATAAAAAACACAGATCTTCAAAACTCACTTAATTTTTGAATTAAAAATTAAGATGTTTTGCTACAAAATTTCTAAGCTCTTCGAAGTTAAAGAGCTCAGCTTCTTCTCGAGAGTGTTACAAGAATTTTGATCTAAAATTGTTACATCTAACTAGAGGACCAGTGTTAACTTTATATCTCAGTTAACTGCTGTTTACACAGTGGATAATAAACATGCTATTAACTTTTCTAAACTGTCACTTGTCATTTCTATTTATAGAAAATCAAATCTTCCATTTCTGGCTTAGCATATCTTTATCCCGTGTTCACTTTTATCTTCTTCTGTCAGTTAATCTTTGTCATTGATCTTGCACACTCTTCAAGCTATTTTTTGTAGACTTGTCAATCCAGTTGTTGGATTGTTTGTTGATTATTTATCTTGGATATTGAACTGATCTGCAATTCTATACTTTGAGACTGTACTTCAAGATCTCCAGTTTGAATTAATAGAACACTTGACATCTCGATAAGTACATAGGCTTATCGAGATCTCTAGCACTCCATAATAAGTTTGGCTTGTAGAGGTCTTCAGCTTGTTGAGATCTCTAGTCTTCATAACTTCACTTTGACTTGTACATATCTCCGAGTTCTCGAATGAATATAGACTTGTCGATAACTCTGAGTTCTCTAGTGAAGGAATGACTTGTCAATATCTTCTTGAGTTCTCGAGTAGCTTTCCTGACTTCTCCACTCCCGGTGGATATTGCTTATCCGTTGAGTAGATATATAGATCATCCGTCGAGTAGATATTACTCATCCGTCGAGTAGATGTTGTTCATCCATCAAGTGGATATATAGCTCATCCGTCGAGTAGATATTGTTCATCCGTCGAGTAGATATTGCTTATCCGTCGGTACTCTCTAGAGTTTGAATGACTTCTCGATAAGTCATTCTGGAGTTCTCGAATGACTTCTCTATAACATTAAATCTGTGACTTGTAGAGATCTTGACTTAGAACATTTTTCTCCAAACAGATTTATTCAACTCCAAGCTTCTTCAAAATTCTTCTGAGGCATGATCTTCTTGATCTTCTTCCATATAGAATCCTTAGGCTTGATACTATTTTAGGAGAAAGATTCCAGTCTGCTCCTTTGCAATTTTACAGACTTTAAGTGTTATAAGTACAGAATACAAATTTAGATAACAATTCAACTTACTTAGGGTTGACCCCAAGCTTAACTGATTACTGAAAATAACTGTTCATTAATCTTCTACTCAGATCATAGATGCTAATGACATTGTTAGCTCCAGTAATCTTTTATATCATCTATTATATATTACACTTCATTAGATCATCTGTTGAGTGTGACTTGGGTCATCCGTCGAAACCTTGTAGAATCATCTGTTGAAAGTCTTCCATATCAGTTAACTTTATTTCACTTATGCAAAATTACAAGACATCTAATATTTATAATTAACCAACCTATTTTGCATATCAAACTAGTAGTCAACATGACTTTGAATATCCTACAACTTCTAGATTTTTAAAGTATAGTAGAATGCAGAAATGTGTTACAAGACTTATTGATACATAAGCTACTCTCTCAACGGATGTTGAAGTGATCATCCATTGAAAACTACAAAAATACTATATTAAATCTACTAAGTTGTTTTATTTAACTTATCATCAAGTACACAACATATTCCTAACGAAATGATGAACAATATCGGGATAGTCTGTATTTGGAAGAGAGGTTTTGAGGAAGAGAAAATTGTGCTGAGAAGGGATATGTTAATATAACATAGATATAACATAGATTTAATAATAATGTATAATCATGTTTGACTAATAAATTTAATAAGTTATTATTATTCTATTATGATTAATATAAAGGTTATTAATAAGAGTAATTAGGTAAATTCAACGTGTACCAAAAAACAGGTACTGTACCAAAACATTTAATATTTCGTATTTTATATAATAGTAATAGATAAATTTGTTAAAAAATAATAATTTAATACATTATTATAAAATTAAAAAGACTAAATTTTTTTAAAAAAAATTAAAATACTTATTTGATTCTTAAGTAATCTAACTATAATCTATATTAAACTATAATAGCCGGAATTGGTTCAACCTCCATTTTGGTTATCTCTCACGATTGTCTGATCTTCTTATTTAAATGATTTATAACTATATATTATTCATATTAAAATAAATATAATATTTAATTTGAGTTAATTGCACTTTACAACCCCCACCTTTCATTTAAAATCAAAACAGTATACATACTTTGCAAAATAGAGTTTGCAACCCTTAACTTTCAATATCAACTACAACATGCATCCCTTGCGCTTATAAAATTGAAATTAAGATGTTAATATTAATAATTAAAATTTCAAATTAGTTAAAATATTTGTTTTAATGCATTTTTTACATGAAAAAAATTATAGTTATATTCTATCAGTAATACTCTAAATTAATCATAATATTAAATACTTAAAATATATTTATTAAGCAAGATATATGTTTATATATATAATCATAAAGTTTCTAAATATATCTAAATTTTAAAATTTTAAAAATTATACCGAGTAATAAAATAATTGACATTAATATAATTTTTATAATTTGAAATTCTAAATTTTAGTTTAATTTAAAAAAAAATTAAAATTATTATTTAAATATTTTGTTGAATTTCATTTTACCCTGCACAATATAAATATTTTTAACAAAATGGTTATAGGGATGCATATTGTATTTGATGTCTAAAGTTAGGGGTTGCAAACTGTATTTTTGAAAGTAAGTATATAGTTTTGTTATTCAATGAAAGGTAGGGGTTACAAAGTGCAATTAACTCTATTTAATTTTGATATATATTATTACATATAATCCGATACATAAAAACTTATAACCACTAATTGCATTTCAAAAAATTAAATGGATCAAACGTCATATATAGGATTAATTCGGGATTATTTAATTAAATCAAGAATTTGGTTTAAAGTACTGGGTTAAACTAAATAGAACAAAAAATAAAAAAGATTGCTTAAAACATACAAAGCATAAACAGATTAAAAAGAAAAATAAACCCGCAGGTTTTATTAGGAATGGTGAAAGTTAAATGATGAAAGTATTTACCCCCTAACTTTCAACTTAACCTCGTACTTCGAAATATAATTCATTTCACACTTCTACCCAAACACTATCGATACTCGTTTGGTCCATTTAAGTGCAACTGAACCTACTCCCGGGAAGAGATTAAAAAATAGGGATTTTTCAATAATATACTCAAATTTTGTAATATTTTTACAAAAATAGTATTACTTTTTAATATTATTTACAAAAATATATTTCGTAATTTTAAAATCATATTGAAAATATATTTGTAATTTTAATTTTAAAAAATATTTATGAAAATATTTTCTCCAAATTTGTAAATATATTTATAACATAATTTGTAACTTAAAATAGACCATAAGTTACAAGCGGAAATGTAATTTAAAACAGTTAGCATAATAAATGTAATTTATTATATAATATTACATGTTTACAAATATTGTAATAATAAAATAATTTTAGTAGTATAAATTTTCTTGAAAAAGAGGGTGAGCAGGGAAGTCAGACGAGCTAGACGAGTGTAAACACCGATGGGGGTGGCATCGTTAACTTCAACGTGGCTACTATCTCCACCGCCGTTACTGCTAACACCTTCCTCTCCACCAATATGTTTGACATCAAACATCAACAACAACAACATTCCGCCGTCATTTCCACCTGGAAAACAACAAGAGGATGTACGCCAACTGCAAGTACGACTAGTAGGGGGGTTTAGATTTAATACAGTAACAACAACAACCACAACAAGAAGAAGAAAAGTAGTCTTAACTAGTGCTATATGGAATATAAATTCGGGGGGTCCATTAATTTCACCCCAAGATCATTGGGCTATTTGGACTGCTCTCTTTGCCTCCGCTGCTTTTGGCTTATGGTACTATTTCCTATCCCCCCCTACCTCTGAGCTTTAATCCCTTTCAACTTTCTACTGTGTTTTATTTGAAGTTTTTTAAAAAAATATCCTAGCTCAAAAATATTTTTACAAAAATACTGTCATTTGTTTTAAATCCATTTTTGCATGTATTAAAAATTTGCAAAAATATCTTTTTATTTTAAAAAAATACTATTCTTTTATTTCTTTTGCAAAAATACGGTTTTCTGCCCCTCCATGCAACCTTCGACGAGTTTTTGCAACTCCATAGAACCTTGTACAATCTCAAATGCAATAAAAAAAGTCGATTTAACTAGTTGCATGTCTGCTTGATTTTGGTTAATTCCGTATTTCTGCAAAAAAAAATAAGAAAGTAATAAAATCGCAAAAAAACTTAAAAAATTTAGTATTTTTGGTCATTTTTCCTTTAATTATGAATTTATGGATTGTCCCAGGTATGCCATTCTAAAGCGCTAAATTTTAAAATTTTAGTTTTATTTTAATTGGCGCAATTTTTATGGGAAAAAAGGTCCATGGTTCATCATTATTAACAAATAAAAGCCAATCAAAATGTGTTCGTGATTAATTTATAAAATTTAGTGTACATGTGTCCCTGACCACACTATAAATATTTTAGTTTTTCATTAACACCTATACTATGCTATACTATACTATGCTATACTATAATAACAATGGGGTATAATTTGTAGTTTAGTTAACGGTTATTTCTCATCAAATAATCAAAGCCGTTAGATTCAAATACTAAAAAATTACACTCCACAAGTTCTCAGGTTCGAATCCCGTCAACAACAAACATTTATATTATTATTTATAAAGATACATATAAGTTATAAGGTTCAAATCTTACCAACAACAAATAGTTACATTATTATTTATGAATAAGATCTCATCAATCATATACTATTTATACTATTTGAACCTAACTTGAGATAATGCACAATAAAATTATAATTATATAATCATTATTTAGTATTTATTAATTATATAGAATTTTAATAAAATTATAAAAAATACAAAAAAAATTATATAAATATTAATCAAGACCGTAAGCTAGTTTATAATAACTCACATTTTTAAATTAGTATGTTTATCAACCCAAAATGTTTTTCGAATTTTTTTAATATATTGAACTAATAATTTTTTTTTAAAAAAAAAAAGAGAAATGCTAAAGCATTCCAAGTCTTTTTTGCTCCCAAATTACTTGTCCCATAATTATTTTTGAAAAAAAGTAGTTCACAAACTATCTTTTACTCAAAATAATTTTTTTTCCATTTAGCTTAAAAATAAGTGCAAATAGTTGAAGCTCTAATCCCTAAAGTTTGCTCTTTCCTAAGGGGATGTTAAGATTGCTATGAATAGCTATAATAGTACAATATTCTCCTATTTATTACTCCCTCCATTTCAAAATAGTTGTCCACTTTCAAAATATTAATGTTAAGAAAAGTGAATGTTAATAAAGAATTTGTATTATATCAATATTAATTGCATCAATGGAATGTAGTATGTTGAGTAAGGTTGATCTTGGAAATATAAAATCATATGTGAAATAGAGTTAGATTTTGGAAATATAAACTAGAAAGTAGTGTTTGACAAGTTGGACAACTAATTTGAAAAACTTTTTTCTCGAGAAGTGGACAAGTATTGTGAAACCGAGGGAGTACATTATTTTCTTCTTTTGTATTGCCAGCAAACTGATAAGTTCAAAGTTTGATTTGTGATTTTGGGATCAAAGGTTAGAGAGAACCAAGTTTGGGAGTATGATTAGTGCTGCATTGGTGACCATCATGGTTGGAATTACTGCAAGTAATCTGGGAATTATACCTTACGAGGCACCTGCATACTCCGTTGTGTTTCAGTATCTTCTACCGTTGACAATTCCTTTGCTGTTGTTTAGAGCAGATATGTGGAATGTGATACACTCGACGGGGACACTGTTTTTTGCCTTCCTACTTGGATCAGGTCATAGTCTCATACTTGAATTGCTCAAGCTTCCAGAAAGCTGTATCCGGTCTCTTTCTCTGTACTGGAAACTCGTCATACTTCATGATCAGTAATTACTTTTTTCTTTAGCTTAGTTGTGCTTGTTTGGCTAATTAAGATATAAAGAAGTCTTTAGGTTCATGTAGTATGCTCTTAGGGGAAAACACCAAGGAGAAAAAAGTAAAGTAATTTATTATTAAGATAGAAAGTACAAAACCTTGATAATCTATGTTCTATAACTTGTTTGGGAACTTTATTCCAAATTTATAATAAGAAATAAGCTCGGTTGTTTTGGATATTTATAATTTATAATTTACGATAAACGGAGCTTTGTGCTGTTTCCAACCTATTAAGTTACAGGTTAGTTTCACATTAGCATGTCTCCGTGTCATTTTTTAGGCTAGTTAATTAATTGGAAGGTCTTACAGATTATGAGTTGAGGTATGTTAGATTCATGGTTTTTATGATGAAGTAAATAGTGAAAGTTTGATCATTTTGAATTTTGTAAGCAACTCTAATTTTAATGAAAGATGTGAAACTACTCTTTTTTTTACTTCAACTAAACATGTTACTCCAACATGCATAAAGAACAAGTGACGCAACTATATAACATAAATGTTTCTAATTCTGATTGCATTTAGGCGCTAGATCTAATTCCATAGAAATGCTACAAGTGGCGAAAGAAATATACTAAGTTTCATTGTCTGATCTCTCTCTAGCATATGAACAAACACAAGTAGACAATGTATATAGACTAATCATATATCAATCTCAAAATGCAGACTGAGATCCAAGTCATCCAACTTCAATATAATGCTGATATATGGATCTGTGTGGCAATGGTAACCCATATGACTCCATATGTACTTCAAAAGCTTTAATTGAAGTCATTCAGCCGTCCCAAGCAGTTGCATATATGTATAATGAAGCAGTTTCTTTATTGCATGAAAGTAATTTCATCTAATTACCACCGTTAGTTAGTTAGTTACCCAGTAATATTAATGGCGTACCATATACAGGTGACTTTAATTACTTTTTTCAACAGCTTAAATTCATGGTAACGTACCTCAATAATTTTTTCCCTGCATAACCTTGTCTTTTCTTTTTTGGTTTAAAGGCAAATTGCTTGATATTAGTTGTCTTCTTCGGAGGGAGTATTATATTTATCCTCATTGTTTTGCATATTATTACTGTAACAGTAGCGACAGTGATTGGAACTCTAGTGGCATTCCTGTTGGTGCCTATGCGGTCACTAGGTCAAGATTCTTGGAAAATAGCTGCCTGTCTGATGGGTAGTTACATTGGTGGAGGTATTTGTTGATAAATGATGACCAATATTAAATGTTTTCCAATAGATTAAAGACTATAGTAACACTGGGTGTATTTATATAGCTAATTAGATTAGGTAACAGTTATCTATGATGCCAGGGAGGACTCCCCTCGGCTACCTACCTCGCCTGTCCCCTCCTTTATAACTAGAAAGCCAAAGGGGAGAATACGCAGTTGAAGAAAAAGCAAATGTTCCTTAATTTCTTTACATTTTATATAGTTTGCAATTGTTAATTTCTTTTTTCACATATGTTTTTCAATTCGTTACCATTTTAACATCGTATGTCCTTTTGATGGTTGCAGCGGTTAATTATGTTGCAATCGGAGAAGCACTTGCCGTTTCACCTTCAGTGCTGGCAGCTGGTGTAGCTGCTGATAATGTAATCTGTGCTATATATTTTGTTATACTATTTACGTTAGCCTCCAAAATACCTGCAGAGCCTCCTTCATCCAATGGTACGTTAATTCACCCATTGAATCATGTGACCTTTTGATGGATCTGACATATGCTTGTGCACACCATACAGATAATGAGATTTAATTTGTACTTACCTGAATGGTTTTTACAGGATAATTCTTGCACTCTCTCACTAAAATATGTACGATTTCAGTGCCACTATGGCCCTTGTCTAATGTATTTTTTTATTGGGTAATCGCCAATTTAAGTCATTTAAATACTCTCTCTCTCTCTCTCTCTCTCCCTACCTCTCTCTCTCTCTCTCACACACACACACACAAATCCTTTGATATTCAAAAATTATATCAAATTTCAAGATATTATCTGATGGTGGATTTTGTTGGGTATTAAAAAGGTTATACATTCACGCATACTCATGTATATTAAACCCTTGTAGAAATCTGCATTGACCTAATAGCTTTTCACAAGTTTGACGCTTTAGGTTTGGTTGCTATAAGTATACTGTATCTATCATCTTATTTTTAGCATAAAAAGCTTTTATTTTAAACATTCCATAGCTTCTCGTTAACTTAAGTACTGACATTTACTGTAGTATATTAGTGGCTCATTTCCTTTTTCTATCCAAGCGAATTAAAGAACTCATTATATGTCTTTGATATTTATGTCTCTGTATGTTTGTCTTTGACTATAGTCCCTGACCATCCACATTTATGAGGCCATAGCCTGGCTGAGAATTTGATCAAATGAGATCTTCCAAGTAATGCTTTCTTGGCTTCTTAGTTTACAGATGTTAGAAAGCTTTCCATCCATCTTGTCTCTTTCAAATTTGACATCGTCGAATGGTTATGTACTTATATTAATGACAATCATCTAACAATTATCAGTAACACCAGCTTAGAGTCAAACAAATCTTCTAATATATATATTTTATGACTTAAGTGAGTAAAATCTGAATATTTGGAAAAACTATTCTACCTTGGATCATATATGATTTAATAAGAAATTTTGGTGAATGCAAATCCTTCTCTGTATTCTTCAAAACCCAACGTACTTGCATAAATCCTGGGCCCGTCACTGACATACAGCATCATAAAATGTCAGACGGTGCTGCCACTGAGTGGAATTCTGGAAGCAACCTCCCTGTTCTTCAAACAGCTGCTGCAATTGCTATTTCTATGGCTATCTGCAAATCTGCTATGTGGATGTCCAAATTACTTGGTATACAAGGAGGCATTTTACCAGTAGTTACAGCACTTGTTGTGATTCTTGCAACTTTGCTGCCTACACATTTTGCTTACATTGCACCTGCTGGTGACGCTATTGCTGCAGTGTTGATGCAGGTACCAATTATACGATTAGTCCTATTTTTTCAGAGAAAAGGGAACCTGAGATACATCTCAGGCTCCTTTCCTGATATTTTATTAAAACGTCGCCACTCTATTCTCTAAATAGACATAGTGTATACATATAGAAGCAGCAGCAGTTGATAGTGGACACAACAAGACACCCAATATCTTTTGTTCCCCTTTCTACAAATCACATCACCATTCTGTCCAAACTCAAGATCCTCCGGTCAGTCACCTTCATCATTCACTTTCTCTCCCACTTCCACCACTTGATTTAGAATTGCTCTCAAAACTCCAAAGCATCAGCTATCAGTGTCACTCCTTATCTAATTTCATCAGAATGTTACTCAAACATCATAAGAAGTGAATGCTTCTAAATCGTTTAGGAGAGTTTTCTTCTTGATTTTCATGGGTAAAAAATATAAAATCAATTTAGAAGGAAAACGAAGTTATAATAGGGGAGAGAAATGGTATTAAAATAGAACTATTCTTTTTTAGAGGATAAACAGTGTTGTTTTGGTAAAATTTGAGGAGAGGAGCCTAAGATGTATCTCAGGTTCCCTTATTTCTTTTTTAAACATAATTTCATTAAAACTTGATTGTGAAATGCATACATCAAATTTGCAATTTAACAAAACTTGTTCTAATTTGCGAATTTTCTGTAAGGCAGATTGCAATAAATTGTACTATAATACGACTGAGATCTTTTCATGAAACATAGGGAGTATTATACGCATTATGCAACTCTTTCCCTGATTGTTCAAATCTTTCACTAAGTTATTATTTTGACTTCTGAATTTGATATAGTTGGTAATTGTGTTTGCCTATCTATATGGTTGTTAACACTGTTTAAAAAGAATGGTTGTTATTAGTCTAGTTATTAGCAGTTTTCTATCCTCTCCCCCAACCCCTTTCACAGGCTGTTAGGTGACTGCAGCCTTACTGGTAAATTATTACTGATTAGAAACTCATTTAGAACCTTGAACTTTCATATCAATTTGTTTCCATTGTTTGATTTTTAAATCACATTCTTTTAGTTAATGTTAGCATTACTAGCGATGGACGTCAGGAATATGATATTGACATTCTTGCCACAGTTTACTTTTAATCATTTTCTCTTTATTAATTATATTTATTTATTATTAGGGATACAGTGCACCTAATGAGATGTCAACCTTATCTAGAAACTGTCAGGAGCAAATTATTTAACTAGGAATGAATGTGCGCGAACACAACAGCTCTCACATTATATGAGAATAAGAATATAATGTTTATTTACCATATTATCTCGATTTTCTATTAAGTTGCGCCTTTCATATCTTCCATTATTTGTCTTTTGTTTCAGTGTGGTGGGTTGTTGAAAGTCATTCTATTGACATTAAGGTATCTCTGTTGTAGGCATTAGCATATTCCTTTTTTTTTTCCGAGATGATTGAGCACACTCACATGCCCATCTTGTCTTTAAAAAGGTTTAAACCCTCTAGCACGCTGGAGCGAGATAGACATGATAGATCAGGCCCTTAGTATTAGCATATCCAACCCGGGAGCGAGAGAGATACCGCTAGATCAGGAGGCCTTTAATATTAGCATGTCCACTCTCTTAACTTTATGAATAAATCCATGGAAGCTTTGTACTTATTTCTTAATGATCAGATAAGCTTTATTTGTACCGGACCATAATGTGTACATTCAACTTTTCATTACCCTATGATAACCTATGACCTATGTCAAACGAACTTTTAGGCATTATATTTTTTGGAAGAATGTTTGTTTACAAACTTCATGTTATACATCAAATATATTTTTAACTTTGTTCTACATAGCTTTTGTCATTGCTCCATTCTGTTTAGCTGCTGTTGTTTCCTGAGCAATTAATTAAAACGATTACTATGCAATCCTGAAATTTCGACATTAGACTTTTATTTGGATAAATTTGAAATTTTTGTTGCTAATTGTATGGCTTTTTGACTGATGTTTATGCACGTTGGTTCATATGCTTCATTTGAGCACAAGTAGGTATTTTTTGCTGTGGTTGGCGCTAGTGGCAGCGTCTGGAATGTCGTCAACACAGCACCCAGTATCTTCGTGTTTGCATTAATTCAGGTAACTGTTCATCTGCTTGTAATCCTTGGATTAGGAAAGCTCTTCCAATTGGACCGAAAACTATTACTGTTGGCATCAAATGCTAACATCGGAGGTCCTACAACAGCATTCGGAATGGCTACAGCCAAAGGTTGGGGATCTTTAGTTGTCCCTGGAATTCTGGTTGGAATATTTGGAGTTTCGTTTGCCACATTGTTTGGCATTAGTTTTGGATTATTGGTGCTTAAACGCATGTAAATGATAAAACAATATGTATATTAATTCACATGTATATATTCATAACAATTATTGTCTATATATAAAACGCTAGAACTCGTACAACCTTGGAGTAATTAAGAGTCAATGTAATGCAGGCATTACCAACTGATAGTATAAGCAATGGAGTATGTACTGTACTATGTAAACTGTACTTCATTGTGTAGTGTACTTGACTTTCTAAACCAAAAGTCAACTGTACTTGTATTGTAGCCATGGCAATTTCTGTACTACATTCTGATATCTTCTACGTTGTACTTTTTATTAACCAGGATGAGGATGTGAATTACGATATTTATGTAATAAAATATGCCGCTTACTTCTTGTACACTATGCATGAGGTCACTAAGTTTTAATAATTTTTCCCTTATGCCTTTGCTTGTTGCTGTTATGATGCATCTGGCTGAGTAGCTATGTTTTAAGAGGGCTGCCAAATCGTACTTAATGGCTGAGACAAAAGAGTTCGATTTTGATATATCTCGTAGGTTATAAGCTAAAAAATAGCTTAAAAATGCATACGTGTTTTTCAGCTTAAAAGTGAGTAATTAGAGTTCACAGGGAGTATATTCTTTTTCATATTATGTTGTATGTAATTAGAGGTTAGAACATCCTTCATTTGTGAACATCTAAATTTTTTAAACCATGACAGTGGTTGAACTTTTGTCCCTCTTGCAGGATGCTTCTATGTACGTGTATAATGTATCTCGACGCAAACATACTAGCTCGGCCCAAGGGAGGGTATTCTTGTGTGCATATTTAAATCTTTTAGGATTAGATTTTTCGTGTAAAGATTCTATTAACTCTAAATTCATATCACTGACCTTTCTTGATCATGAAGAGCAACATTAAGTTACAGTAATTTTGACCTTTCTTATAAACATCTTGCTGTAACACTTAAATTTTACAATGCAAGAAAAATATATTTGCGGTTGGTCCTTTTCACTCCTTACCAATGATGATGCATAAGCAGTTTACATTTTTAATGTTATAAATAGCATACGCGAATATAGGGTGTTAAGTTATCAACTGCATTTGAAAACTTAGTGCTTTTGATCTTCCAACCCTCTGAACAGGTTCTTTCTAATTTCCAAGAATAATGTTGAAACTTGCAACAGCAACAATGAGGATGTTGTTCTTTCTAGTGTTTCTTGGGTGGCTCTTTGCTTGGGTTATGCTACCAACGAAGCTTTACAAAAACACATGGACTCCCAAGCTAAAATCCGAGCTTAACTCTACATACTTTAGAGAGCAAGGTTACTTGCTCTCTGTGCGCGCGCAGTTTTAATCTTTCTAATTGTTACCAGTTTCTAACTTGAAATAATCTCAAACATGTTCCAGGTACAAATCTTCTGTTATTCACATTCCCCATGATGTTTATAGCTGCTTTTGGAGGATTTTATATTTATTACCAGAAGATATCTGAAAAGTCTAGCTCTGAAAGGTTAGTGTGTATGGACTGAAGGTGCTTGTCGGATATGTCTAACAAGCAAGAAGTTGTGTTACTAACACTATGTTTTCTAAATGACTGCAGTGTCAAGAAAAGCAGCCGTCTGGCCTTCTTGAAACGTCCAGTACTCGTGATGGCTCCTATGGGGATAGTCAGTATGATGGAGCTCATTTTTGCACTCATGTTTGTCGTGCTTCTAATCTGGTCTCTTGCAAATTATTTGTATGTCAGCTTTGGTAACCTTCATATGCATAAAGCGGGGGAGAAAGTGTAAGTCTTTGCATATTTTGTTAACAGAATCCAATTTATGCTGCTTTAGCACTGGAAAAGACTAGTTCTTGCATCTCGCTAATGCCTACATACTGCAGATGGTTCTTTACATATTAATTATGCATATATGTGTAATCGTTTAAATAAAATTTCAAATCTTGTTTCTGAATACTACAAGTTTAAATAAACACTGGCTCACAGGTTTGAGATATTGTTTCTCATTTCAATCAAAAGCTCAACTTGTTCATAGCGATGAGCTGTCTGTTTTCATTGTAATTGACAGTTGGGAAGCCAAGTTCCGTAGTGTGTCGTTGAGACTTGGATACATAGGTAATACATGCTGGGCATTCTTATTCTTTCCAGTCACTCGGGGTTCTTCTATTTTGCCTCTTGTTGGCCTCACGTCAGAGTCTAGTATCAAATACCATATATGGCTTGGTCATCTCTCCAATGTCTTGTTCCTCGCACATAGCGTGGGTTTCTTCATCTATTGGGCCATGACTAATCAAATGGTTGAGGTATGCAATAATTCATGTCATCAATCTAGAGTTGCAGTTACTTTTTTAATTGTTGTTCTTGCACGGCCACATCAATCATCTTTGTTTCTTTCTGTCGGCATAATTTAACATCTGTTTCTCAGTTTCTGTGTTTGTACATAAATACAACTATCACATATAATCCAGGCACTAGAATGGAGCAGGACTTACCTATCCAATGTTGCCGGAGTGATTGCATTTGTAGTGTCCCTAGTCATGTGGGTATTAAGCTTTCCGCATTATAGGAGGAAGATGTATGAGATATTCTATTACTCGCACCATCTTTACATCATCTACCTCATCTTCTACATGCTACATGTTGGAGTTGCCTACCTCTGCTTGATTCTACCCGGAATTTTCCTATTCCTCATTGATCGATATTTAAGATACTTACAGTCACGAGATAATGCTATGTTGATTTCAGCACGCCTATTACCTTGCGACACCATTGAACTCAACTTCTGCAAGAGCCCAGGTAATAATCAAAACATAACCGACTACATTGCCTTTCAACCAGCTTTGCAGTTATGTCAAATTACACTTGCAAATTATACTCTCCCTTCACTACGGGTATGTCTTTCTAACATTTTTCGTTATTTGTGCTTACCCAGGATTGGATTATAAGCCCACTAGCATAATGTCCGTGAATGTGCCTAGCATTTCGAAGCTGCAGTGGCACCCGTTTACTATCACTTCCAACTCCAATCTGGAGCCTAATACTCTCAGTATTGTTATCAAAAGCGAAGGAAGTTGGTCTCAGAAGCTTTATCGAGAGCTTTCTTCTCCACTAGAGCATCTCGACATATCCGTGGAAGGACCATATGGTCCTACTTCATCTCATTTTCTTAGGTAATTCTTTTATTTTTAGAAGATAAATGAAAAATTATCAGCTCCAGGCTTGCTTTGAACCTTTGGATCAATTACAAAATCATTGTCAAAATTTTGTAGATAAGATTATAATTTCTTGTTCCAAGCTTAGAGTTAGAGTTGTGCTGTTGTTATAGGCGTGAGGCTCTAGTGATGATCAGTGGAGGTAGTGGGATCACTCCTTTTATTTCCATTATCCGGGAAGTGATTTATCAAAGCACACACAACAGCAGAGTCCCAAAGCTTATCCTTGTTTGTGCATTCAAGCACTCATCTCAACTCAGCATGCTAAACCTTTTACTGCCATTATCTGCAACCCCATTAGACACTTCAAAAATCCAGCTACAAATAGAAGCTTACATCACTCAGGAGAACGAGAATACCAGAGAAGAATCCCAAAATCTCCTCCAAACCATAAGTTTTAAGCCTAATCCATCCGCCACCCCAGTCACTGCAGTGCTTGGCCCAAACAGCTGGCTCTGGCTTAGCGCCATCATTACGTCTTCTTTTATCATGTTCCTTCTTCTCCTGGCCTTTGTTACTAGATACTACATTTACCCATTTGATCATTACGCTGATCTAGTGGTGTACCATTACAGTTACAGAATATTGTGGGACATGTTTTTGGTATGCGTGAGTGTGTTAGTATGCAGCAGTGTATTTTTCGTGTTGCAGAAGAGACGAAATGCCAAGGAAGGGAAGCAAATCCAGAGCTTGGAGATGTCCAGTCCAACATCACCTGGAGGATCATGTATAAATGATGAAGGTATAGAGGTTGAAAGCCTTTCCCATCAGTCCATTGTTGAAGCTACTCAAGTGCATTTCGGTGCAAGGCCTGATCTCAAAAGTAAGTAGTAACATATAGTAATACCAAAATCTTGTTTTTTCGACTTGTGTTGCTTAACTAAATTTATTGCATGAAAAATTATGAATGTGTATAGGTATATTGTTGGGATGTAAAGAATCAGATGTGGGGGTGTTAGTGTGCGGGCCGAGGAAGATGAGGCATGAAGTTGCAAAAATATGTTCGTCTGGTTTGGCAAAGAATCTGCAGTTTGAGTCCATCAGTTTTAACTGGTGATGAGGAAATGCTTCTCAGTTCTCAATATACATCTGCTTCCTTATTTGTTCGGTTGTGCATAAACACCTAGTGTCATCTACATATTCTGATCCTTATGTCAAAATAGCACTGTATGTTAATAGCTCATGATGTACAGAATGTTACAGGATTGAGAATACAGTGTATATATATATATATATATGAAGTTCTAGGGAGAATCAGAATGAAATTATGTTCTTTTTACTTCATAGAGAAGTACTCAATACTTCTTTTACACAGGGAAATCGTCCAATTAAACCACCATATGCCATATGCAGTTATGAGATCATAACATTCTCAATGACATTTGTAAGGAGAAACTTATAAAATAAATTCCCCATTCCGATTCAGATAAGAAATTAATCTTAGTTAATTAAATGAGATTGAATTATATTACTTCATACACCTAAATCTGTATTTCTAAAATAAGATAATAAATATAAAATAAACTGAGAATCTGATTTAGTAATAATAGAATGGAATATGATTTTTTTTTTGAAAAAATCGTACTTGCATTAATCAAATACCCTCAAGGGCAAGGTTACATAGAATAAAATCAGGCGCGGTAGCATACCACTCCTAAGGACAGACACTGAATAAGCAGCCTGTGCTAATGAATGGGCTACATAATTCGCAGATCGAGATACAAAAACAACTAACACTTCCTCAAAGTGTTTAAGTAAATCCCTACAATCTTCCACAATCGTGTCAAAAAAAGATCTCCCCTGATTATTCCGAATTGCATCTACCAGAATCTTTGCATCTGATTCAAAAATACACTTATTATTTCTCCAACTTTTCACCCACGACAAGGCCTCCTTAAGACTCAAAGCTTCGGCCTCTTTTGCATACCCACGGCCACGCACAACGTTTGTTCGAGCACATATAAAATCTCCTCTGTCATCTCGAGCCACACATCCTACGCCAACAAACTCCTCCCCTTGTCTACATGCTGCATCCAGGTTCACTTTCACCCACCCCTCCGGTGGTTTGGACCACTGATGATTATGACTTTGACTCACACTCTGCTGAATACGACCCTCTTCACATGCCTTCCTCAAGTCATTTAGCATATTCATCGCCATCAATTTAACCCCAAGTGCTGACATGACCACCTTCTCCCAAACCCATTTGTTTCTCCTGGACCACAGACACCAACATAACAGCACTATAATCAAACTCTTCTCCTTACTAGCTACACTGAAAGCCCGTTTTAGAACAGCATTGACAGACTCATTCTCCCCTCCCTGCACAAAAGAGAGCATCCCTAGCATCCCCCATACTTCAGTTGCAAAAACACATTCGAAAAGCACATGAACTGCAGTTTCAGGCTCATGTTTACACCACGTACAATTGGCATCAATATCAACCTGTTTATACCGCAACGCTACTGCTGTAGGAAGCACATCCCTTGCTGCACGCCATACCAGATTAATAACTTTACCTGGCAGTTTCATTGCCCATAACTTTTTCCAGAAAACTTTATCTAAACACTCCACTTCCCCTCTTAAAAATCTGTAGCAGCTCTTAACCGAGAAGTCACCTCTATCTTCCAACATCCAATACCATGAGTCCTTTTTATGATGTAATGGAATTGGAATTTGTTTAATCAGGCCACTATCCCGTTCATTACACAAATCAGCTAAAATCTCCTCATCCCACTTACTTTTACTCTCATCCATGAGACTCTGCACATTTACATTCTCTAACTCGTGATACATTGTAGACGTCAAGAAACCGTTCTCCACACAAGGTAGCCAAGGGACCTTCCATACCTTAGTATCCTCCCCATTGCCAATACGTTTTCGACACCCTTGCTTCATCACAGCCTGAGCTTCGAGTATACTCCGCCATACATAACTCGGATTATGACCTAATTTTGCACTCAGGAAATCTGAATCAGGGTAATACATGGCTTTTATTAATTTAGTAACCAGTTGATTACTACCATTAATCAGACGCCAAGCCTGCTTAGCCTACATGGCAATATTAAACTCCTTCAATCTTTTAAAACCCAATCCTCCCGCCTCCTTAACATTGCACAAACGCTCCCCCGACATCCACCTTATACCTCCGTTATTTGGCCTACCATTACCCCACCAAAAGGAGTTCATCTTCCTCTCAATCTTCTCACAAATCACATTAGGGATTAGCATCAAGTTCATCCAAAAATTAGGTATAGATTGAGCTGCTGATTTAAGCAACGTAACCTTACCCGCCTTCGATATTGTATGATTAGTCCATCCATCCAACTTTTGTTCAATTCGTTCAAGTAAGAAACCAAACTGCGCAGCCTTATTCCTCCCTATAGACATTGGTAAACCCAAGTAACGACCAGGTGCATTAGCCTCTTTCACTCCCAGCTGAGCACACACATTTATTCTAGCATCTGTAGCCGTATTAGGAGAGAAAGTAACCAACGACTTATTATAATTAACCATCTGCCCAAATATATCCTCATAACGATTAAGCACTCTCTTCATCACACTTGCTTCTGCCTCTGTTGCATGAAAAAACAGGTAACAATCGTCCGCGAACAACAGATGTGAAATGATAGGAGCTCCTTTAGCTATCCTGCATCCATGTAACAGACCCACTTCCTCATTCCTCCGAATTATGGCGCTCAAACACACATAATATATATATATGGTGATATAGGGTCGCCTTGTCGCACACCACGTTGGGGCACAACCCTACCAAACTCCTCACCATTATGTAGAAAAGTGTACGAAACAGAGGTAATAAACTTCATCACTCTATCAATCCAAATCCCATTAAACCCAAATCTCTCCATCATATTACGAATGAAACTCCACTCCAACCTATCATAGGCTTTCGATATGTCAATTTTCAAAGCTGCTATCCCCTTATTCCCCTGAGTATGCATCTTCATATAGTGGTTTATCTCGAACGCCACCATTGCATTATCAGTAAGCAAACGTCCTTCAATAAACGCACTCTGATTTTCTGAAATAATTGACTTCAAACACATTTTTAGTCTATTCGTCATGACCTTTGAGAGAATACGTACCAACACATTACACAGGGATATTGGCCTAAGATCAGCCATTGTTACAGGCTCCTTAACTTTAGGTATTAGACATACTAGAGCTTTATTAACACCCTCAGGCAGCGCACCTGTACTCAGAAACATTTGGCAAAATAAAATCACATCATGCCTCACCACACTCTAAAAGGACTGAAAAAACGCAGGATTCAATTCATCCGGACGTGGTGATTTATCCGGATGCATTGAGAACACGGCCTCTTTTACTTCAACCTCAGTAACGTCTTTAACAAGTTCAATATTATCCTCATCTGACACTTGTTTCACCGTATCCCTCCCAGACAAACTTCCATTCATATTTGTTGAGCTAAAAAGCTGTGTGAAGTACCTT